>NW_019214526.1:0-119870 GCF_002532875.2 Varroa jacobsoni
ATGCTGAGTGAGAGAGAGAAGGGGGGGATCTTGGATCTGCTAAGGCTGATAGATGAACAAATTCGTATATTCACTTCCAGTTATTTGTTACAAATAGAAAAGTTCTCCCAGTATATGTAGTTTTTTGCAAAGTTAAATTTAACTATAAAAGTCTTTAATTTATTACATAGATTTCATCTAAGATTTTTTCATATCCAGAAATTAAACCTTGAATAGCTTAGCTAACTCCATTAATCATATCAGTCACATCACAGTGAGTGAAAAGGTAACTTTTGCCTGCTTTGCGCTAAGCATTGTAAGTAAGTAAGTTTGAAAACGCGATTACATTCTTAGGTATATACCATTGGTGCGAGTTCTTGGATAGATACATACGAGAACACCCGCTGTTAAAGATTTACCACCCCTAATTATAGTGCAAGCCATGCCAATAGGTTAACAACCTACACATATATTTATATGATAATGTATTATAAAGATATGTGTTCATATACAAAGTGAGACATTTCAAAGTCATTCAAGCTTTTCCGGACCGTTTGCTCTAGTAGGCGTGCGTTCATCTGCTATCTCTTCTACCGAAACTGTTAGGTCCTTTTAGAACAAAACAATTAACTCACCATGACGAAAAATCATATGAGTCGTGTTTCCATTTAAGAGAATATCAACTTGTATTCGCTATGAAAAAAAGCTTCCCTCTTGCCTGAAACCAACGGCTTTTAAAAATTCAAGAGGGACCTTTATGGAGCGAACTAGAAGACCTTCAATAAAAAAAAATTAGACTCAAAGGGCCCGATCCAACAAAATGGCTTAAACAGCCTGTTTGAACATGCTCAATTTTTTAGTACAAAAATTAGCCGCCTTTTTCTGTAATGGAATAGCAATTGGAATCGTTTGTATGTAGCGTGTTTGAATAACACCTTAGTGAGTTTATATGTTAGAAGACTATTTACGGGCTGAAGAAGAAGTAGCTTGAAAATGACAAATTAGTTGTCTAAGTCGCTGTGAACAATAGTTATAATAAGTAAACATGGTAGTCAGGAATAAAGCTCACATGCAAGAAATGTTTTGAAATAGCTTTTTTTGCTTGAATACAGTCTCAGCGGTAATCTCCAAGAAAAATCCTGCATTTAGATATCTCACCCTATAAAATAATTATGTTATGTCTTACATTGGCGACCTTTTTGACACTCTCTATTCTATATATATATATATATATATACATACATGATTCTTGCGCAGATCACATCGATAGACAGCTTTAGACTATTTTTTTAAGTTATTGCTCAAATTTTGTCTTCATACAACAGGTCTTATGTCTAAATACTCGGAGCGGTTGTATGGAACCCGGTTTCCTGACCGGCATTTGTTTCAATACTGAATAAAGCTTTCTGACTCGCAGCTGATTCTCAGCCTCTGCTCCTTGTATGTTAAATCACCCCAGCTCTAAATCGTGAGATATTCCTACGGGAGTCAGCCAGAAAAAAGGCCATAACATAACTGGGCCCACTTTAGCCTCCCGCCGGAACCCGCAAGGAGTAGATTTACATTGAAGAGTGTCAACCCCGATGCGAAGGGGTTTGCACTCTGCCATGATGAACAATGGTTGTCTATCTGGTCTATCGCGTTAATGAGATACAAGCCCATGTGCTCACGCCCCTCACAGATCTAGGGACGTGCAAGATGTGTTTTTTTTTGTTACAGTGATTACGGCCGCCGCATCTAACATACAAGTGTTATTTTATGCATGAGAGTCGGCAGATGCTCTTTGGTCTTCGAGCTAATCGCAGTTACCACTGTTCTAAATGGAAAAGGAAACTTTTGCTGCCAGTAATTCCTCTCTTCTCGGTGAACGGATCTTGCATTGAACCAAATGTTAGGCGCAATTGCACGAACCGCGCTACTGATTAAACTGTCCCATTTGGCTTGTTTTAATAACAGTTTAGTTCCAGGGCGGGGGAGCCAAGTGTTCCTTCGTGTTTTTCCTATCCTATGTTCTGCACTTAAATCATTAAGCACTACCGGCCTTTAAACCCGATGTACCTGGTTTAGAACTCTGTCAAAATCCTGTCTTTAGATGAAGTGGATAACGTCTAGGTAATGGGAGAATCATAATTACTAGTGAAGTCGTCGGATGCAAACCGGCTCGGAACGGATGCTATTGTTTTGGTTATGTTCGTGTATAAATGACTAAGTAGTTTGAAACGATGATCCAAGGTGCGACTAATGCGTGGCTTTGTCCTGTATTCGTTTCGTTAATCTTCATCGACACCCAAGATTCAAAAAATGCGGAAAAAGCCTATTTTTAAGCTGTTGGCATCAAACAAATTCTTTTATATAGACATACAAAAACTTGACAATCACTTTGGGGCATTTTTGACTTTGCTGGGCACGCTAACCTATTTTTTTTTATATAATTTAATTAGTACAACATGTGCTAATTAAGTTATATAAAAAAAAGTTGTATACTTATACCAATGATGCCCGATCGAAATGATCGATTCTTTTAGAAGGTGTTATTTTTATAATTAACTTAGATTTTCGACAGTGTCAAGCTTACCGTGCGATACCGTTTAGATATATAAAGTTCTAAAGAAAGAACTGTAAACGACAGAATTGACTGTGGTAGTGGTAGAATAGCCGAACAATTAAATCGCATCCTTTCCTCTAGCAAGGAACAGATAGCCGAATGCGCCAGACAAGAACTATGACCCAGGTAGTACAATTATTGGACACTGGTGGTAATATTACTAGAATGGTTATCGAGAATGTGGTGGATTCTTGGATTGCGTCGATATCCGAAATGTTTCATAAGAAAGCTCAAATGTAGACCTTTCTTGTCCTATCGAGTTATATTTGCTCTAACCGCTGCACTCGCCCGTACCATCAAACCTTTCTCAATGTCAACAACAATGCATCCATTCAGTATTTGTTATGAAGGAGCTCGCTGGTAAGTGAAATCTCATACAGTTTCTGGTCCCAGCCGCTGTTGAGTCAAGTTCTCTAGCTCTGAGTGATTTTTTACGAAGTGAAATTGAATTGTAAGTATTCCTACCAGGCTAGACATGTTAGCATTCAGTGAAATCTTTTTGTCGACTCGGATTGACCTGGATGTTGTCGAATTAGCGTTGACTGAACTTCAAATGGTTTCAATAATTGCGTCATGCGTATGGCCTGCATTTCATAGAAAAGTAGGATCAATTTATGACAAGTACTAAGGCTCTGATTGGCTTTCGTTGTGTGGTGACGTTGAAATTGGCACCTAAGGACTAAGGTGTCATGTTCATGACATTGTCGAATTTGTAGACAGGACATATAAAAAGAAATGCTCAGCGACGTCAAAAAAAGAAAACGATTCGAGTAAAGTAGGCCCAGGCAGTTTTAGGCTGAACCGGTCCGTGCTGGTTTACACGAGAGCCATCTCCTTACTCTGTTTATGCAAGTTGATAGTTTTATATACAGGATATAATAGTCGAGTGTAGTTTGAAGATGACTGTTAAGGTTAATCGTTACTCATTAGAGGCAAGAGCGCAAGGTCGAACTAACCAGAAATTTTACCACTACCTAGTACAGCCAACTCTTTAGATAAAGATAACCGTTATTAGCGGCTATCTGTTTTCTAGAGTTATGCTACTGCTACTATGTACCGTCGCATAAATCGGCCAGTGATATCGGCAGTTTTTATTTTCGGCCGTGGGGATTAGCCTAAGTTAAAGAGTACTTTAGATGGCTTGAGTGCTATTGTGAATCGAATTAATTATATCTAGTTAAGAGGTAGTTTATATACCGACGCTCTATACAATATTATAGTGATACAAATGGAGTGTGGTCTGATTGAAAGTGTTAAGCCTGTGCCTCAATTATCTTGCGGTGTAGTGTATGCAAGCGTAGATGAAAATTCGCTCAGGGACTCCGAAGAACCTTCAGCTCAAAGATGCTGCACGAAGAGACCTGAAATTTCCTATTCTTCACAGTAATGTTTAGGGCACCCATAACCGAATCTGTTTTCTTTACAGAATGCATTTTCCTGTGCACGGTATATAGTATCTGAACAGCCATACACAGAAGACAGCGGTACAGTGTCCACAATAAACTGTCCATTTGTTCATTTTACCATGTCTACGTAAACGTTGGAACTCCTACTATGATCTCTATTGCAACGAAGAGTTCAATCTTCCTATTTAGACTCGCTCATCGAAACGATAGACATACGTAAAAAGGCGCATACTCGTTCTACTTTAGTCCAATCAAGGAGAAGCTTTTTGAAATACCGTCCTATAATCTCAAAAACCTTTGAAGTTAACTAGCGAATCATACGCTGATTCTATATGTTTAAAACCCCTTCTTTAATTCTATAGTGTCCGCGAGGCGTTATTTCGCAAGTAAAGTAAGATAGCTATATGGCATTTTTCAGCATTAATGGGTTTCCTATTTGTACTTTTTTTTTCTTTCGTATCAAACCAAGGTTCATTAAACCTGATCACTCTTTGCGCCCGTTGAGCTACAAAATATGCTATCGGCATCACGACTCGCCGTATCGGCGCTCTGCCGCCAGGCGGTGCGGATTTCACCGAAAACAGCTGGCCTGCTCAGGACACCGCAGGCACAGGGTCACCCGATGAGGCAGTTCATGCAGCAGCAGCGCACCAACCGCCTCGAGAAGATTATCGAGCGTCGTAAGACCCTCAAGGAAATGGCCATGTCACCTGCTACGGACGCACGTCAGTGCTTATAATATACGCATAGTGTATAGTTAAAGAGAATGCTACCATGTTAATAATTATTGATGTGTAATTATGACTATTCATATAGCCTAAATAGAGAGATTGCACAATTATTTTTAGCAGACGCTGCTGGTATCATGAAATGCTGTATAAGAAAAAGGCTGACGGTGTATTGCAGAGCTACTTATTTTTGTAGACATAGACACATTATGGCCATTTAATTTACAGAAGATTCAATTAACACCGGATTCACAATTTTATGCTATAAAATTGTATATTACGCCACAGGTGTGACTAAATTAAGAGATAGCAACGCATGATCCATGCAATTATCGTATTATTAACTTCTGTAGCATAGTTCTGACAGCAAATATTATTTTTCTTTTATGTGCCCTTCATTTCATGGCAGTCTTCAGTGTCCAGTCGCTTGTTGTGCTGTTCGAGCCAATTTAATTAATATAAAATTTAGCAGAGCGCACTTGGCTTTTCCTGCTTAACCGATATTAAACTACCTCTTTTGTGCGTTGCTTGTCAACCGTTAGCGTTCAACGCAGGCAAAGGGCTGCTTGCTGGCGCATCTCTCGTCGGGCTGGGCGCTCTAGTGTACTACGGCGCAGGAATGTCGAATGGCGTGGGAGCCATAGATAAGGCGTACGTCTGGCCTCAGTACGTAAGAGATCGCGTACGCGACACTTACATGTATTTTGGCGGAAGTCTTGTTGTAACAGCGGCTTCGGCGGCGATGGTTCTCCGCAGCCCGGCCATGCTTCGTTTGATGACTCGCAACTCGTTTCTAGTGAGCACGAACCTTCAACACCACTTTTCTATTATATTCTTAAAAATATTCTTTGAAACAGGCTTATTCATGCATTTACTATACAAATAAAGAGTAAATGAACACGAAGTATCTCATTTTACTATTATATGTAACATACATATATTAAAGATAGAAAATATCTAGCAGTATTTATAAATAAATGTAAATATTTAGAAATTATAAATATTCGTAAACATTTAGTAGAAAAACATCCTTTTTTAAGGGATTATAGATTATTACTGGTTCGGCTCAAATCCTCGTCTTCTGTTATCTATTAGAATACTTCGAAACGATTTAGAACTTAGAGACATGGCGTTCACAAAACTTTACATAAATATAGCAGAATAGCATAATTTTTTTTATTGTTACAGGCGTTAGCAGGCACATTAGCTGCGATGGTTGGCTCCTCAATGGTGGTACATGGAATCCGATATAAGCCCGGTTTCGGCGCCAAGCAGTTGGCCTGGATGGGCCACTGCGGTGTCATCGGTGCTGTTATTGCACCATTATATCTTTTGGGCGGCCCACTTGTGTTGCGTGCTGCTGTCATGACCGCCGGCGTTCTTGGTGGCCTCTCAACGGTCGCCGCCTGCGCACCATCTGACAAGTTAGTTGAACTCTTAACAAAAGCGAAGTGTATCGTGATGAAGTATATGGTGTTCCTTAAAATCACGGTTCTTGGCGAGATGCTAAATTTAACCGTTAAGTCACAAATGAAAAAATCTTCCGCCAAAGTACGACTTATCCAAGTCTATAGCCAACTTAGTTGGATAGACGTTAAGCAAGTTACAACGAATGTTGAACTAAGTTGCAACTAGGTAAAAGAAAAACACAAATTATCTTAATTATTTGTGTGACCATGTGGCTCCGTGACATTTATTTAGACTTTCACCTAAATTTACTCATGATTGTATTTCATTTCAGTTCCCTAAGTCCAAGCGAGCTAGTTTGGTCATCGTTATATAATAGTAGCTGGTTTAATTCTGTCGACAGAAGCCAAAATATGAAATATTGTTATTAGTCTTATATTACTGATGGACGACTTGTGTGTGGAATGAATGTAGGTTTCTCTTAATGGGTGCTCCTTTGGGAATCTGCTTTGGAGTAGTGTTTGCCTCTTCTATGGGCACATTCTTCCTGCCTCCAACGACCGCTCTTGGCGCTGGCCTCTATTCAATCAGCCTCTATGGTGGCCTGGTATTGTTCTCGCTCTTCTTGTTGCACGACACACAGAGGATAATCAAAAAGGTGGGTCTAGAATTAGATCAATAATTCAGTTATCATTTGTGCACTGGATTGTTGAGGATGATCAACAAATTTAAATTGAGGTATTTTTTACCAATGATGCGCAGTTAAGGTTTTGAATGAATGTCATACGGTCATATTATTTATTCCGCGGCAGATTCAGTTTTTACTCCCTATAGATTAAGTCACCTTGAGTTGAAACGTCAGGTATCGTTCCGGGGCGTTCGCAGGTTTATATATAGCAGTGTCAAACACGATATGGAATGCTATAAGTCATGTCTTTTTTTTTTTCTCTAACAGATCTACGAAACAGCATGGTATAAACATGACATAATATCCATTTTGCCAATGCTGAAATTTTAACTAGAGATGGCATTTAGAACACCATGGCAACGCACTCAAAGATATGCGCATTGGCCGTTTACACCACGCTGCTCCAGGCATGGTTCTATTTGTGTCGCTATAAACTTACTTTATTGTGCCCTACCATGCTGCCTGTTGCTATAGAAATCTTTAGCGCTACTTATTACGTAAAACAAAACACCATTTGTTTCCGATGGTGCTCGTCACTATCATTTGACCTAGGCATATATAATCAATTGATTGTTCACACTTCCGCTTTTTTAAATGTTTTAATATTTTTTTTTCCTTTATCTGCTTTTATTCTTTTCTTAGGCCGAAACCCATCCTCCGCCGTATTACGGAGGAGTCGTTCCCTACGACCCAGTGAACTCTTCGATGTCCATCTACATGGATACAATCAACATCTTCATCCGGATTCTTATGATTTTAGCGGGCGGCGGCAACCGCAAAAAGTAGAACAACACCAAACATATTTTTTTGATCAGCTAGTGATCGGCGAAGCAAATGGACGGGTTAGATGTCGCAGCGGAAGGGTGATAAAGGCGTTCGGAAAGGAAACAAATGCACCTACAATTTTGATGTCAACCCGTTTAACATCATCACCAGAAACAGCAGACTCCGATAGTGAAAATTGTTTCTAATAATTAGAGAGAAATACAAGATGAAAGCGATTTAGTTGGTTTTTTGTTAATGAAATGCAGATGAGCGGAGAGGAGGTATCTGCTAGAGTACAGCATTAAAAAGTCAAATCACGGTAGATGATGAGTACAGAGAATGTTCATTACGTATAAATCCTTTGTTTTAATTTTCTTAGAGGTTTGCTTTTTATTCGTTTGGCCAGTTATTTTTGGCGATATGTAGATGTTTAAATGTTCGAAGAAACCATATGAGCATTTTGATTGAAAATCTGGGATATCTACAAAGCAATATGGCTTAAATTAGGTGGAGCCTCGATTTTTGATTTAGGATATCGCGTATCGTTTACTCGTAGGAAGACATGTATGCAGAAGGCAGAGCAAGACTTGTCAGACGAGTTAGAGAAAAGTTAAGTGAACGGAAGTCATGGCATCTTGAGCAGCGCTGCCGCTGTTGCCGAGCGGTAAAGAATAGATACCAACAGCGATGATATTTTAAAAATAAAGCTAAATGCTAATAAACGTGTTGTATCTAGGATAGGGGTGTTATTTTTCGATAATGCCGATATGTACGTATATGCATGCTTGTAGTAACACGTTGTTTATTACAGCAATACAATGACACGTCACGTATTATCTATTATGAATTATCACCTGAGAAATGATAGGGAGATCGCTGGGTGATGGGGTCTTAATAATTACCTTGGGTTGTTGTTTTCGTACCTATACTGAGATCCTTTTTAAAAAATATTCATTCGAGCTTTATTACAAATCGCGTGGGCTCTTTTTCTGGGCGAAGGCTTATAATTGTCGGAGTCCATTGATGAATTGAAGTCAGCCTTCAGTGCACTTCTAATCACAGCATTGCTAGTTTTTGATTGCTCGTTTATGATACACCGCTCGAACTCTTCTATGCGCAAATAAATGTATCTAATCGATGAAAGGTATTACCTTCCGATTATGTTTTATGGAATGTCTCAACAGAAATATTTAGAGAGCTGACGTCTTTGCATCAAATAGAAATACCATGGGCGAATTCAAAGCTGTATATCTTGATAATGAGGACGTAAGCTTTCTTATCAAACAGTGAAAAATTCTTTCAACAATAGATAAGTGTACTTGTTTCATGCATAGATACACGTTTTTAATTTAGTATTGTACTGCTACATAGTTTGACTTGTTGAAAGAAGCGAACATTAGTCTCTAGGATTTTTCAATACAGCGATAGCTTCAATAATTTTATATCATACAATTTATAGTATTATTACTTAAAACGACCGCATGTCATTTTGTAGCAATGAATACACATCACTTTGAATTCACTTGCCATCTAATACGTAGAAAAGTTTTTAAGCATTGATTACGCATCACCTTACTGTTGAACCTATCTAGTGTGAATATGGCAATTGCACAACAAATAATATGATCTGTTTATATTATCCATATCTTAGCATATCTCTAGATACGTACATCTGAAATAAGTTAGTTTAACATGCTTTTCTACACCAACTTGAGCTATATCTGGCGTTAGCAAAGAGACTATTAGACATTAACAAATATGGAAGTATCTCCGCCAAGTCCGATTATTATATATGCAAAAAATAACTTTTTTCATTCACACAGGTTGTGTAGTATGTGTAGTTGGCGGGATTACAACGGCTAATTTCCGCCTATTTCGTATTTTGTTAGCCCTTCGCGTATCGTTCTGGTCCTACTTGTGCAATTACCCGCAAATTTTGTTTGTTCCGTGATGCAGAATGACCAACTTGAACAGCTTGTTCCCTCGTTGGATTCAACGCTGCCTTCTTTCGCGGTTCTCTGCAGGACTAACCCAGAACAGCGCGCTTTAATCTGCGGGTATGCCCTTTTCTACTTGTCGTCGCGACGGAGGTCACAATTTCAAACAAAGGCGTCCTTTTCTATCGGCGCATTAACTAACGTTTATTATTGGTAACACAATAAAAAAAAACTCCGCTTTCTCTAGGTTGCTGGATAGAATAAGCTTTATCGTGAAAGGCTGTGCTCGCCGGCATTTCTAAGTATCTTGTGATCTATCTGTGCGTTGCTAATTATTATTGCATCTATAAGGTGTGCATATGAGTGTGTAATGAAACATTGGAAATTTCTTTTATCCCTGTAGTTTTTGGTGTAAAAACAGCTTCTTCTCGCAAGTCACCAAAAAGCGCAGTGTTGGATACATTAAGAAGCGTATCTAAATGATTTGTCATTAGGCCAACAGATTGTTGAAACAGAAAGATCGACTGCCAGGTTTGCCTTTTGTCAAGCAACAGCGTTGCATTTTTGTGGCCGAGCAACCGAAGTGTTTGCTCATTGCCATTTGTCTCGGAAGCGTTGAGATGGAAAACCACATTGCTACCAACTTTCGCCTCGTGTCCGAGCGTGTGGCAAACGCAGCGAGACTTCAGCCGCAAACTGTCAGGCTCGTCGCGGTATCTAAAACCAAGTCGAAGGTTCGTTGCTACATTTTTTTCGCTTTTTGTTGCTGGACCACATTCTCACCCAAAAAAAGTGTCCTACACAATGTAATACTAGGAAGTTTATATAAAAAGAGCAGCTGAATAAACATAAATTAGAAATAATGTTGCTACGACGAAACAATGTCGCCCTTATTATAGCATTTCTCTTTAATACAAATCTGGCATGGACGATTGCTTGCTAGAAAAGCTTTATTATGGCAACAATATTTTTGCTGTATGAAAAATATAAACCTACACTGTACGTTTACTGTGAAATTCGCCAATCTGGTCGAATGTACGTCGTCACTGGTAAATAACTAAAGATACAATTTGTGGATTTGTAACTAATTAGGTTAATGAAAGTTCCCATTAAACTTAAAGACATGTCAGCACTATTATGGAGGTGTTTTTGTGTTTTTTCATCCAAATATAGGTTTTCTATCGGCTTGTATAAGATCTGAACCGTGTTATGTGAGGTGCCATCTTTTAATATATTACTATTTTCTATTTTTTCATCGTTTCCAATTCGTAAACAACTGGTGCTGTCCTGGCCGAGCACCTGCTTATTAACTGCGACAGTCTTTTATTGAATTGATGATATCTCTTGTCCGTATAAAAACTTCTATGAACGAAAACGATTTACTTTATAATTAGACACGAACAAAGAAAACTTCCTATAAGTAACTGAAATCTCTTCAGTATCCCGGAGCTTTGGCATCCATGAAACCGCGAAGAAAAGACTATATATTCTACCATCAGTTCCAGTTGAAGCCATTGATTGTAAAAAGGCAGGATTTATAGTCATTTACTAGCAACTACTATTGCATAATAACCTATTGAAGTTTTACAGAACTGTAATCGAATTTCAAGCAATCACATTGCAGCAAGGGTCTATGTGCAACATAGTGGTGTTGATCGCAGTGCTAAATTATTTCCTTTTCTGTAAACTATTAGAACTTGATATGGTTTATTTTAAATAATGAGACAATAATAATAATAAACACTCTGCTAATTATGAAGTTAATCGCCTTTATTAGAAAGGAAATCTTCTTATGTCAACATACAACGCTTTTCACTGTCCCATTAGCCTCGGAAGCACCTTTGAGTAGTTCATATATGGGGCACAGTTTCTAAGCTGTAAGCCGTACAAGTCGAGCACAATGTTGGAACATCCCATAATTACGCCGTCATCAACACCGACATTTTATTTGTTAACTAATTTACCTCTTTTCCCTTTATATATGGATGTAACTCAAAAAAGATAGTCAGTGACGATTCACGAGTACGAGATCGTGATTTTGAAGCAGCGGTATTTTTTAAAAATATGCATTCTATATAATAGTGAATTAAACTGAGTTGGGTAAAGCGCCATCATGTCGATTTTTAGTAACTTTAACGGACACAAGTTTAATGTCTCTGAAACTGATATTTGGACTAGCAATTGCAATTGTGTTAAACGCGTACACTCTTCTATTTGATTCGTTTACTAAATTATTATAGTAGAAGTAAAATGGCGATGTACGCTGTTACTGGGCGGTCCCGAAACTCTTCCCGTGGAAAGTAATAGGACTGGCAGATGTGCACGAATACGTTTTCGTTCGTGTTAGCCAAGATCATCCAAATAGAGATTTACGGTATCCTACTATCGGTGTCGCTGTAGAATGTGACCGACCTAACCTGAAGAGGTTATCGTGTTTCCACGTCGATTTGTTGAAGGGGAGAGTATTGCCACCATAAGGCAATAGCTTCATGATGTCTCATAATTTTTTATGAGTATTTCGCCTTGAAGAAAAGCAGTTGCGTATAGTTACACCGAAATGAACTAGTTCCAATTTTCGATTGTAAGGTACTTAGTTTGTTTGATACTCTATGACCCAAGGGTAAGACATTGGCTTTAGAGCTAATACTAAAGGTGTTAGACCTTGTTGACATGACACAGATACTAACAAGATTCGTTTTTACAACAAAATCCGGATATTGCCGAAAAGAGAACAAGCTCAATACAACTGGTTTCCGAGATCGGTCAAGTGGCAGAAAAAAAGCTTCTTAATTTTCAGATTTCTACAAGAGGAAATAAACATTAGAGCCGATGATATGATCGGTTTCACGTTAATAAAATACATATGCATCGTTCAATTCTATGAACTTCTGGTTGGTGTGTACTGTACGTTCCGTTAATTGTTTGGATTCATAAGAAGTTTGCAGGATCGGTGGGCTAGTCTATAGGCTTAAAAAATACAAAATGTCAAATCGTAACTATCGTTCATTTCAAATCTTCCTGCTCACATTCATGTATGCTGGTATCCCGCTCAATTGCACGCGTAAGGCACAGAATTACCGGTCTGCGATTTGATCCTCCGCCCCGTACAGCCGGAGATATCTGAACATCTGGACGAGACTATAGTGAAACTTAAGTCCTGTGTGTTTCAAGTATACAAATAAGCTGTACTGTAATATAAACTCAGCTTTTGGGAGCATGATTGCTGATCTATACGTTTGGATAAAATCGAATGGCACCGTTGAATCGGGATGGCGGTAAGAACGTATCAAGTTCAAACAGAGCATTCTTATGTGAGCTCAAACAACTAACGTACTGCATTGTTACATGCAGCACAATGTACCGTTACAGCTCGGAATGGATTATACCTATCCATTTACACATCTAAAAAGAGAACCGAAATTGGTTCTTTGTTTTGGTGTGAAAATACAGACGCAAATAACAAGTCGATAATCGAGATATTGCTTTTAAACAGCTTATGACATTCGTATTAGTGGTTATTATGGCAGTCCTTATTTGCTGATTCCACAGAGTACGAATGGATTCAATCTTGCTTAGTTCACCCATTTATCTTATCGAACGCTGACGTCTTTCTGGAGCCTTCAGTATTGTGCCCATGTAAAGTGCTCGTCAGCCATTCACTTGGTCGTTGCCATTTTGGTAGCTGTTAAAATTTACAATGTTCATAATTTAATATCGTTTAATTGGTGCAATCGGTTAAGACCAGTATCGCAAATGACCTCTCCAACCAAATACTTTCAACACAGTTATGCCGTTGTATTTTGCCAGGGTTGTTGAGTTCGTTCGGCTTTTTAGCTTACGCTTGTGGCATATTGAATCACTCCGGACCTAAGCCGTTAGGTGTTATTATGGGGCGTCATCCAGAAAAAGGCTCACGGCATAATTGGGCCCAGTTCAGAGTTCTGTCGAAACTTGTTTGGGCTTTTCTCAGCAGGTTAATCAACCAGCACGATCGTAATGTAGCATAATAACCATTGGCCAACTTCGAAATACGAGCCAGAAGTAGCTGCAAGGTTATGGTTGTCATGGCAATGCACTCAAAGAGATACGCACTAGCCGGTCAGACGGCGTAGGCTCATGTAGTCTATTGCTTTGCCAAACCACTCCACAGAGCGAAGTTACTTCGCCGACCCTGGGTACCCGGCTTGGTAGGCAAAGCTGCTATCGCTTGCACTAGGGACAATTGCGGAACAATCTATTTCTTATCTAGATCACTTTTCGTTATGTTTTGGATGGCGGTCGCTTGATTTTTCTTGCTCTTGCAGCTCTAATTTTTTCGCACGCGGTTTTACTGGATTGGCTCGCCGGCCCACTCATAAATTCGACATTTAGCGAGCGGCACTTATTGACCGCCATATTGGCAACTTTGAACGCACTAACAAGGCCACGCCAACTGTGGCCATTATGGAGTTGTTTGTGTTGCCTATCCAATAACGTCGCACTTTTCTTGGATTTCATTGGCTTCGTTTATGCTTTCATTGTTAAATGGCAAAGAGAGCAGATGTTTGCTCGTTGTGAAATTTTTAATTTACACAAACAGGGCTGCACAGCCTGATCTGGAGTGAATAGTGGCCAGTGCCCGCATGGCTGTAGTCTGGTTGTTTGTCCATCATCATTCAGGGTGGCCATTATGCTATGGCTTTGGGTCAAAAAAAAATCAATAAAATACCCAGGTCCGGTCGGCTAAAAGTCGACACGTAACGTGGCTTGTGGTTCCGTATTCGCGTGCCCGCTTGCTCTTCATAGAAGAAATAAATTTCAAGGTATCACAAGAAAATGGGCCTGAACTTCGAGAGAACAGGCCATTGGTCCTATACCCCGACAATGCGCCGCTTGACTGACTGTTAATTGTACGGTGTTTCGCTGTAGAATAACTCGACATCTGTGTTGCCTTTGTTTTGCGGTATATCTGATTTTTTTCTTTGCAGAGCTCAAAAGACGCTTGAAATTTAAGAAGAAAGCTGCATTGAAACGGCTGAGCGAATTAAGTTTTCTACTGAATTTAGAACAACTTAGAAATTTTTCCACTGAGTCCGGCGGGTACTAAGGGGGGAGAATTGCGGCCTAAATATTTGAGGCGTACACGATTCGTACAAAGCCCAATTTGCCCAGTAATATTACGGATTACTTTTATTATTGCTACTGATAATACCACTGATTGCGAGGGCTGCTCCTTTTTGTTCTTGTCGGCTATGGTGGCATTTTAATTTGCACGCAAGGCAGTGTCTTTTGCTACAGGAACTTAGTGTGTGGGCTCAACTGTATTCCATGAGCATTTCCGTAAAATACAATGAAACTTTCGTATGCAGTATTTACTACTAAAACGAATTTGATTTCAATAATATTAAATGCCATGTGATAAAAATGTAAATATGCGATTGAACACGTTGAAATATCATATTAGAATTAGTGACACCACAATCGACGGTAGATGCTGTAATTGCAACTGCCTGCACCGTTCCTACATCATGAGTGTATGCTATGACACAGGTGCATAAGTACCTCAACTGCGTAGTTTTTGCCAATCTGAAACGTAGTTATACGTCGTGTAGGGCGACCCATTTCGTTCTGCTATGAAGAACGAAGCTCTTTCAAATAGCGCCAATTCGTGCGCACTCGATAATGTCCCACTAATGATTTACAGACCACCATATTTATTCTAATGGCATTAGATTCCTTGGCATTTTTTTTTAACAGTTCACGAGTCCCTGCAACCTATACTCGACGAGCTGGAAACGTTGCGTGCCGTTTCTGCTGTGAGCACGGGCCTAGCCATCCTGCCACTTGAAAAAGCCAGAAATAGAAGGTTAGTTAGCCCATTGTTATCTTGGTAACCTCTCACAACTATAGAACGGAAATCTTCTTTCCCTTTTTGCACAGTAGAACGTTCGAGTCGAGTACCGACAAATATTTGCTTTAATAGCACGAATATTTTCATTGGGAAAAACAGAGTCCTGCCGAGTATAACGGCTTACAGAGAGAGCACTTCCCATGATACACGTATAATAAGATGGCGCATTTAAGCTTCCCTAGTACAGTGGTAGCGCGACAATATCAGCAATCTAGCTGCTTCGTTTTGCCAAAAGGAGCCGCGGACACGATTGGCAGTATAAATTGCTGCTATATAAATCAACAACTGCAACTATATAACAACATGAATAATGGACTGGTAAGTCCAGATGTTTCACTCCCGCGTTAAACAGCCCTTTTCTTCACGCCCTTACACTTTTGCATACACCTGGTAATGACCTCCTCTTGGAATATCGCCGTAAACGATCCCCTCGAAGAACACACATCTTGAGAGGTGTAGCGCGTGGGGTGCGACGCTGTTGTGACAGCTGCTGCTGCCGCGACCACTGTTATTACCATTTCGTACAACTACAATTCAGGAACATCTAACACGTGCATTTGGCTGAAGCACCAAATCATAACGTACATGCGGTAGAGATGAAATCGGTAATAAACGATTATGGTTCAGTTAGCGCAACTGCCATTGCTTTCAGTTCGATTGCGGCGGCTCTTAATGCCGCTGCAACGAGTACGATGTGACGAAAACAAGTATTTCTCATGTATGACGGGGCTGGTTTTCTGCAGAATGCTTCTGCCGATAACGAAATATGCTGACATCTTGTAATTATATTGTCAATAGATGTGTTACTTTTGATAGCTAAGTATAAGGCCGTTTATACGAATAAATTTATGACTTTTATTTGCGTTCGTTGTCATGCAGGGCAGACGATTGCATTTTAGATCCGCTCTTCTTCGGCTGTGGAAATAACGTCGCTGCCCATTGATTTGGCTAACTCTGTCCAAATCTGCCAGCACATCTTTGTGGATAGGCCGGTTATATCCAATGCAATTGAATTACCTAGATATGATCTAATATATCAAGATAAACATCATTAACCTGCCAGCGGACCTGACACAAAAGGTGCGTTAGAAAAAAAACTATCGAGTTAATGAAGGAAATAATTTATTTTAGTTTAAATTTTCAAAGAGCAAATTTCTGGGGTCGGACTCGCAGTTGTTTATCTCACTGCGGAGATCTGAGGAAGGTGTTTTCGAACGCGTAATTAAACGTTCGCAGAGCGATGCCCTTTCAATCTGTTTGTAGATTACCCTCAGAAAAAATTGCCTGGCTGATTGATCACTGCACGAACGTAGATTACCTTGACTTGGAGTTGTGTACATAATATTTTTTTTTTGCATAATACTATTTTTTCGGATGAAACATTCACTTCAACTAGGTACACCTACAAGGCTAGCAACAACTTCGCTTGTGTAATAAAAGGTCTTTTTATCATAAAGCATATTGAAACCATGAGTGCACTGACCATTATTGACGATTGTTATTATCACTCCATACCTGACTCATTGACTCATGAAATACGAAATCAATAACACTTACAATAACGGGTACGCTACCGACTCGGGCTGCGTACGCTGTGGTCATGGGTATTTGCGTCTGATCAATCCGTCCTGTATGTTGTAAAGAGTACATCTCGTTGTGATGACGCAAAAACGGCTTTGAATAAACGGCCGAATAACGAAAAAAATATCACCTCGCTAATAATTGTGATAGTAACAAGAATAACGTATTTTCGTTTGACTTTTCGCCTTTTATTGCCAACAAGCTTTGGTCGCCTAAGCGTATTTTGCGTGTGCGTGTTTGCCACATTGCATTAACTTATCATTGCCTTATTCCTTCAATACTTTCGGTAGTGGATAAAGCGCAGCAATTACAGGAGTAGTCGGAGTGGCACTTTCCTTTTTTCCGTTTAGCCAGTGTAGTGCCATATATACAAAATATATGAGCACAGCAACTTATTAAAAGCTGCTCCCGTCCGACTTCTCGCCCATCTATTTTTCGTTGGCGCTGCTTTGTCATTCTCGATAACATAACATAACGTAACCAGCTATAGCGTAGTAGTTTATAGATAATACGACGTCGTAACCGACGACATTTCGCGCCTCCCTCAACCTCACCAAGGATGCAACATAACGATAGCTCTCGTCGGCCGTTTCGGCCAGTCGTCATCATCCTACGACTACGGCCATAGCTCTAGCCCCAGCGCCGTCGAACTGCTGCGTCGGAAAGCGGGTAGATTGACTGGGTGTCTTCAGAGCGCCGATGGCCGCACTGCGCAACGCCGTAATGCAAGGCAACGGATGATTCTTGCCACAGACGGTGACGGAGGGGGCTGATGGCGGTTATCTTTTGCTTACGGCATTTGCGCATACCGGTTAGTGGTCAGTAGTGGCGTAGTGATCCCGCGGCGAAGGGGAATAGATAGCTAGCTGTTTTGTTGTATCGACCTATCTGACAATCGAACCACTTTGCTGAAATCATCATCGGCATCGAAACAACTGTTGCGCTGATTAAAGGCTGCTTGATGCGGAAAGCTTTTGCAGGATTAGCCTGTGACGATAATATAACATTACATCATTGCTACAACATGTACATGAGACTACTTCGATCACCACATCACCACGAAGGTGGATGAATGTCTGTGTGAGAATTAGAGCACGAAATTATAGGCAAATAAAAGTCGAGCAAAACAAAAGCGCGAGAAAAAGTATGCCTAGCCAAACGAAAAGGCCTATGCGCTGCACGGAATCAAAGCTACTACGTGTGTACGAATAACATTTCATAATTACATTATATAGCTGTCATACACATTCAATAGTTTTTCCCAATTTTCCTACGGCAAATCTACTAACGAGCAATTAAAGCTGATTGTTTTTTTACGAGGTTTTAGACATTTTTCTTAGTTTCACGGTGTACATTTTGCTGAAATGACTGTAGCATAGGCACAAAGTGTCCTAAGGCGAATGTCCAAAACGGACAACATTTTAATATGCATCACTCTCGCCGTTCAATCAAACAGAGGAAACTATCGAAAAGTTCCTCGTTCCTAGATGATCACAGTAGAGTACAGGCAAAAAATAGAGAAAAAACCAAATCGACCGAGAAAAATGCTTGTCTTGAACTAAAAAGGTGTGTTAGATGGGATAGGTTGCAGACCCAGAGAAAAAGAAAGTTCGGGTCGTGATGCGAAAAGCTGCAGGACTTCCGATCTAATCTAAGTCCGCTAATGTGGGTGGCTGCAGCGAGGCACCCGCGTGTTCCCGTGTTCATATGCTTTTCTCCGCAAACCTTATTGAGTAAACGCGAAAAACCATTTCTATAATTCTGTATATTTTTATGGGAAGGCCTGGAGACAGGAAGCCCGCTGTGGGGCGGCAGCAGCGGTTGGACTAAGATACTAATGTGATTACTTACTATTCTAAATGGCATGATTTTAGCTGGCCGATGTTTGGGGCAGATCACTTTAGCGGCCGTACAGAGCGATAGGCAACAACGGAAATTTCACGTAAAAAGAAGCAAATTGTTACTATAACGCTGTTGCTAGCCAATATCGCAGCTCGTCGTGTGTTACAATGCGTGCCAGCTCTTACTATAGACGTAATACAATGGCTGAATTAAGAGTACGGCGGCCGTAGTGAAGTGACGGGTGTGTAAGAAGTCGATGCGACCAGAGTCAGATTGGACCGTTCGGTTGCATCAGAGTCGCAACAGACGTAATCAGCGACAACAAGAAAGCTAGTTTCCAAGAGACGAGCAAAATGTGTTAGAACGTCTACGAATTTCATACGCTTGTTGCTATTATATAACGCGACAGACTTATAGCTTCGTTGAGGAGAGAAAAACGGTCGTCTACAAGGACATAGATTTGGGTAATCGTACAGTTGCCCTGGCGAAAGGAAAATTTTGCGATACGCGATAAATAGCTGTGTTACTGGACACAGCCAAAAAGCGACGCAATACATAGGCCCTCCCTTCCGCGCTCCTAACGTCTTGACGTAATTTTACAATGTGACCTTTGTTATGGATCCAGTTGTTACGACGAGCTGCTGTCGGCTAGCTTGATTTAGATCACTAATATTCTATGGTTGCTGATTGACTAACTCTAACCGAATATGATGTTGTTGTTGTTGTTGTTCAACGGTAATCAACACAGTGGGGGCAAAGCACGTGTGTAAGCTGGAACCCGATGGACGATGACATCTCGCATATGTTGTGATCTAAAATTGAGGCTAGTAATAATAGTGACGATCATTCTTAATATCGATTAGATATAATGTAATCGGTGAAGATTTCTGTCGTTATGCCGATCAGATTAGCAGATTTCTGGCTATTGTTTGATGCGAAAATTTTGCTAAATGAGTGTTCAGCGAAAAACTGCTTCGTCTTTTCGATTCACTCATTTTACACAACAGGTGACTAGATACTAGTGATACATATAACTGTACTTGATCAGATAAACGACTTTGAACCCTGTGGTGTAAATGCAGAAAGGCTCAATTGCTCGGCAGAAGGCCATACCTGCACGTACGATACGATGCGTAGTAGTGAGGTAGAAGAAATCGTTCTTTCTGTTCCAGCCGATGCTATTCCTTAATCAGATTTGGGGGGTACTTGGACGTGTTGCGGTATTACGCTTCAGAGTTAGATAGTGGTCCAAGTGGCACGTAGATACATACATAGTGCTTGTGTCTGTCAGCGAACGCACTCACAAAAAGTACCTCGCTAGAGAGGTCAGATAGGCACCTAGCGCCTGGCTGAGCAAACTGCCATTGTTCAGACAACTGTTTTGTTAGACAAAAACATTCTCTCACACGCAAAAACCTATTGTAAAAATCTGTGTTCGGCGTCAGGTTGCTACCGACGTTCCACCTATGCCTTAAAGAATAAATTGCAATTGCTGCATTTAGGTTAACTTCTTATGGGTTTATCAGCTTTATCTGGCCCATTAAATGGAACAGTATTAATTCATCGATATAGTTCCGCTTAATTTTCTGGCTACGATCCCTTTTTTTTTTTTTTTTTTTTTACAGGTAACTGTTCCGTACTTAAGATCTTGTCAGATCTCCGTGAACTATTTAGCAGTTCTTGTAGAATTATTTCCGCTCGATGCCGCTTTTCTGTTGTAGATGTTTCGCATTCTGAGACCGCTCATTCTCATACTATAGCTGTACGATAATGTCTAAGTCGTTATTTTTAAATCCCTTCAGAAACACCTATTTTACTAACTGCGTAAATATTGTTCCTTGGCTCATGCGAATGAAAATTGTGTGTCTCTATACCGTGTTGGGCTGGATGCTAGGCGTTGTCCTATGAGAGGAGCCGATACGTATTGGCCATTTGTTCTGGCAAATCCCAGTTAAAATCCAATGAGTCCACAGTGATCTAAGTACCAACGATAGTTTCATCTAGCGCAGATCTCTACAACACTTCACAGAGATTGGAGGGTTATTTTTTATATAATTTTGCTATATCACTATACGTATATGCACTGTATTTTGCATATATGAAGATTTTTTCAAAGAAAGGACAACTCGGATGAACTATTGCTATCGCTTGCTGCCGACAAAGACAATGCGTTGTATTGGATGGGCAAACAAGTATTGACGATCCTCGAGCTGAAATTGAACCAAATATTCTTTATATTCAAAAATGATATTACAAAACTAAAAAACGCACTAGTTCAATCGACGACGTCCTGTCTTTTGCCCTGTCAACACCGTTAATCCTATCGATCCATGTAGAACTTCTATGGTTTTTGGACGAAAATTATGACAGGTGTTCTTTACATTTGTCCATTAAAACCGTAATAAAAAAACAGCGTGAATAGAGAGATTTCTACGGGGATGGAAGCGGATGATAGCCTGATGGTCCAAGGCGTATAGGCCAATTGTATTGAAGTTTCTCATGCAAATTCTCCTAATCTCTGCCGGGTCGCTTAAGATGTACGTGTTTTGAAATAATCATGGTAGAAGACGACGCACCTTCCGTTCACTAGTTCCGGTTCGTTCCTTCAATTGCTTGACAGTAAAAAGGCAAATCAAACACTTTAGCAGGTAGCAGCGGCGACGGCGGCGACGGCGGCGGCAGCAGCTCATAGCGCATGATTCCCTTCCATTGCCACAAACAACAGGCCACCTTTGTTGAGCCCAGGGTACGTTTCGTCACACATTGTGGAGCTTTCGTACGTTCTACCATAATCTTTTTCATAGATTATGTATGTGGCTCATTTTTCATCAGCCGTGACCGACCGCTTTCCAAACCAGTTTTTTTTTCTCGATTGGTTAAAAACTGTTCGGTAGTGGAGGTTTTGTTTAGCTACTTGGCGCCATTATGGCTATCGTGGCGTCGATATTGCTCAGCCTTCGCAAGAATTTCATCAACGGTTTTCGTAATTAATTGATTACCACGAGAAGTATCCTTCACTTCGGAATTTCCTGAACGAGAGCATTAGGGCAATTTTTACGTTGACGCTTCCGATTAACGCATTTTGATCATAAACAGCGCAAATATGCTTGTGGTTCTAGGCAGCATTTGGGTAAAATTATAAAGTTTAGTTAACTTCACTCATCTTCAATAATGTTAGAATCAAGGCATACCAACGTATTACCTAGAATATGTAACTTTCAAGCCGTCTAGTTAGCAAAAATATTTTTTGACCACTCAATATACGATCTCCTTTCTTCGATATCATTGTCTAATCGTTGCTATTAAAATTATCATAGCAACGACGTATGTTTAAAAATCGGGAAAATTTAGATGAAGTAGTAATCGTTGCCAGTTGAGCTCTACCGTTTTTCAACTTTCAACTTAATTTTTTCATCGAAGGAACTGCAGGACGACTGTACGTAGCAAAACATCATATACCTATTAAATACAACTAATACATCGTTTTTTCGTCGACATATAATTTTGTCTAGAGCTCATTAGATGTTGCGTGTTGAAATTGGTGTTCTGTCCATCGACAGCAGCTGGAACAGCAAACCTTGTCTTTACGAGGATCGAACCTAACGAACACAATTAGGTAAACGTCGTTCAACCTCTGACCTTTCATTACCGCTATTTGAATCGATATGCACAGATGAATTAGCCTGCACCGTAGCTTCCTGCTTACGTGACAACGCTTGCCATATGCGTTTTTGACCTTCCGTGTGTTATAGGAAGCAGCCCGTTCTGCTACAGCCACCCGTACTCTCAACAGCGGCAGCAGGATAACCACCGTCCTATTGCATGTCCTATTGCCCTCCTTGCTCTCTAGCGTTTCCTTTTTCTGCCAGAAAGGTCACCTATAGCAGAGTGGTGGGTGCATAGGAAGGTAGTCGCATCCATGATCAAGTCCGGTGACTCTGCTTGTCAATCTTCTATAAATTCACGGGAAACAGGAAATATCATCCAGTGCGTTATCTAGCTTCAACGAAACTAGTACAGTAGACGCCGTAAGGCATAGTTACCTTAGCAGTTCGCCGATGCTGCGGCTACCCTGTTATTGCTTTCAAGAAGAGAACGTTTAGTGCTTGCGTACATGCATGATACACGAAAGCGATGCCAAATCCGCAACCGAACGAGATCAGAGTGAACAGAGAATACTCTTTACGAGCTGTGACTGAAGACAGTAAAGTGTCGACAATGATTTCGTTGCTAGGAATGACATCGATATTATCGTGACTTGGCAATGGTAGCTTCCCCAGTTGGTCCTTAATGTCTACTCTAGAAGTTACATACCGCTACCCCGTCAACGTTGCTGGTAAAAATCGTTAAAATAGAGCAACACCTTCGTGACAATATGGAAATACATTTCTAGCGGACCTTGAAACCTATAAGGATAAAGCTGAATTTTCAAGTGGATCTGAGTAAACTTGTTATACGTGTACCACGTGTTTGAAAAGACGATTCTATAAACACACCTAACATATCACTATGTATTAAATCGATAAATAAAATAGCGACGATTTTGGACTTACCGTCTTACATTATTTCGGTTACTATTATATCCTGCTGCCGAAAGAACACCTTTGTTCAAAATGAATGTTCTAGTTTGTCTGTTATAAACTTTTTCTGTTCATTCGGTTTGCCCTTTAAAGATAATCAACTTGTTCCAGCAATGCGGCAACTCCGATATTTTATAAAGTAGACATTATGAAAAGGAACGTTACACTCAAATGGCAGTATATTTAAAGGTGGCAAAAACTACCTAAAACGAATTTATGATTCTAAAGAAAAAAAAAAAATAGCGAAATCTGTCGAGGAAAAGAGGAAAAACTTCAAGAAGTGGTAAAAAAAGTAACAAATACGCTCTACCTCTTATGTTTACTATCGATCCATAATTGTATAGTACAGTATTTTTTGGTGTGCACCATCGTTTAGCTATTTTTTTTTTAGCTCTTTATGTTTTTCCTAACAAATTTCGCTAATTTTTTTTTTTGAAACTGGGTTCGGTTCCGCTAAACTTCAAATTCCGATTTGATATCCTATTTTCTTCCTTAAATTTAGCGGCATATTTTCTGAGACGTCGAAATTATCAAACTGTGAAAATGGTTACATCCACTTTCAAATCCGAGGCGTTCTAAAAAAATTTGTGATATAGACAGGACCATAACAAAAGGAATCAGCTTCTAGACGGATCAGAAAATACTTGGCCTTTATCGAACAAAAAATCAGACAAGGAAATCAGCAAATACAAGCCGCTATTGCAATTTAACAGATGTTATAGCTAGTACAAGGGAATTCGAGTCATCTTCGCTTGCGCAGGAAGCTAAAAATCGTTTTGTGCCTAACTTCTATTACATTGTATACTGCTAAAGTTGACGATAATCGACTTCACCATTCAATGCACCTTATCCACCAAACATCAAATGAACCTGGACAAAGACGACCTTTGTAATCAAAAGTTCTCTCATCAAGATGCCTTCTTTAAGCATCTAAATGTCTTCTCCTGCGACTTCGTCACGCAGCACTAAACCTATATCAGAAGCAAAAAAAAAAGGCATCTTCAGTGAAACCGTAGACGTTAAACTCCTCAAGCTGAATCGACATTGCAACAGTCATAGGGGTGTCACTAGAAATAGAGACTTGAAGGGTTTATAATTTCTGTGACAGTTCTGCATGGCAAAACGCAGAGAAAAGAAATAATGTTTCTACTATTGACTATAATTCGTATGCACAATAAAAGTTAGCACTGTAAGATCAAAGAACGACAAGTAATGTTATTGAGTGTGTATCACAATTACACCGATATAATTTATTATACTTATTATCGTTTTTATTTATTATATAATTATATATCTTTTTCCACTATTAACCATTTCTCTGGCCATTATCATCACCATTGTCGTCGTCATCATAGCGTTACTCAGGTTAAGCTACCATCGTTTTTCAAATTATTATTATCATCTTTTTCTATCTATAATTACTACCCGGGGTACCGCCATGGCCTTTACGCTTCCTCCGAGAGCTCCGTTGTGACACATTACTTTTCTATTATTGTCCCTGTCTCTTTTTGTTTGAGTGAATTTATAATAGTATCTCGTCTTATTTATTATGAACTGAGGTAGAGCACAAAGAGTGGAGTCTCCCAGCAGAATTCCTACCGTAACCCATTTTTCCACCAGTTATTCCATTATGCATCCTATAGCAATTGACCTATATATTGTATTATACGATATTTTCTTTCCAGCATTCGGCTCCGTTCTTCTGCCGGTTATCAGTTATATATTCACCACTGAGAACTCTCTAATGTGTCATTTTTGATCAATTTATGCGATCTCGGAGCTTGATCCTGATCTGAAATTCTCGACACAGCAGTGTTATATGCAACAATCAGTTGGCGCAGACGTCCAAACAATTGCCGTCTGCTAGCAGACGAACTTGCCTAGTGATTTTCTATCTGTTATTATTTTTTATTTGTAATCCAGACAGCGGGACCTGTTTAGCACTTTAGAAGACCTTTCGCATCACACCGTTAGCCTAGTCGATACAATCTTCTACCGAAGAATATCTTGCCATCAACTGATTGCCCCGCTGCAATGTTTTTCATTTTTCCACTCAACTAGCAGTTGCTCTGTCCTTATTTTAATGGCCAGACCAGTTGTCATCTGTCCCCCCGTTCGCCCTCCCCTCCCCGTATCACGTTAGGGCAAGTATAGAATTTTAAATTGTTTTGACTTAATTGGCGTCTTCCCACTTCGCGACAGTAGATCCCGGAGTCACCGCAGACGAATCGTTCATACAGTTGTTACATCCAAGTCATACATGGATGTTCTTTCCGCTATTGTTACTCTCTATGTAATGCACTAAGTATGTATACCGTTATTTCGTTCACCGGCATAACCATCGTCGTTATATTATTGTTATTATCATTATCTTACTTAAAAATTATTTTCGCTAACGAACTGACAATGGATACCTTCGCCATTATGACTAGCACTCGATAGGTCAGTGTGATGAGCTATCGACACAGCGGTTACAAGCATTGGTATCTTTTCAAAATGTTTGGACTATTGAAAGTTCACATATTTTCGAATAGGACGTTCCCAATTAGGACCAGCGTCGCTCGACATCATAAAATATACTGTTTTTCTTCGTTTGCGTACTTGCGACTGTGTACCTTCGCTCAAGCACACCGCCCATCGCGTAGCCGTTAGGCAATGCCGGTCTGTGTGGGTATCATTTTCTATTCTCTCTAATGTACTCCACTTCTAATTACCTACATGCGTTCCAGTCCGACGTCCGGTAGCGCCGTTGGGCATTCCGTCAGACCCATTTCTAATTACCTAAACTCAATCGATTTGCCCCTAGTAACGGGGGGCAAGAGCTGGATGATCCTATATCTCCTTTTCCTAGTTGATAATAACGTACATGACAGTGCCCACTGCATCTTTTTTCTGGCTAACTCAGAATCGTCTTATGAGACCTTCGCTGCAGGTAGCCAAGATTTGCGGGATGTCCTTTATCTGCCTTTGCCCGTCTAGTCCTTTTCGCCTTGATCTGCACACGTACAAATCGCCTCTTCCCTCTGGGACTTTGCAGGGCTGCCGCGTCACATTGAGATCGGACCCTACTGATTCCTTCACGTGGGAGCTTTTTAGTCTCATTCTATACGTAGCTTATTCGCCATTTTTGTCTTTTGTCTCGCACTCCTTTCGAAGTGCGTCAGAGTCGGCGTATTTTCTACAGTAGGAATAATTCCATCGCAATCTTAATGTATGTATGTATGTATGTGTTTTTTTTTGGTTGCTTGTTTACGAGCACGTACGTATATATAAGTTTCTTTAGTATCTCGTCACTTTCATGCGATATCATCTGTCTGACTGCTATTCTTCTTGTGTCAGTTGGGCGTGCAGTTGCTACACAATTAAAAATTGTTTTTTTCTCGTTCAGACTTACGCAAAGTCGATACGACGATATACATGTGAAACGGTCTTTACCTTGATACTATCATTTATCATCTTGTAAAGGTCTTTTTTCCGATAGTTATCCACTTCACCTGTAGAGATTACGCTCGTCTATAGGTGCTGGATATTTCGATAGATATATATATATATATATATATATATATATAGATATATATCTATATACATGTTGTGAAGGCGTATATTCCAGACACCCATTCCGAGCTCTTTGGCGCCAAATAACTTGATGTTTTGTCATTATTCGCTGTTGCTAGCATCGGGTTTTATTTAGCTTGTCCATATTCAAGCTTCCATTCAATGTTTGCTAGTCACGACGTTAGTGTTTCGTTCGTTACTGCTGCAGTGTCGCTTGTGCTGTAAAGCGTCAAACCTCATGCGCGTCTTTTTTCGTTAAGGGAGCGTCGTTGCATCCGGTCATTTAAGCTAGCGTTGATATATTACCTTTATGATATCAAATGGGTTATATTTTTTTTTAACCTTTATTTTTTGTCTGCTTGAAACGCCAACATCCAACGAAGTTCCATCAACAATGTGTGACGGGGACAATTTTTACGGGACAAATACGGGGCTAATTTAAAGAGTGTCTTGGTCTATTATGATTACCAGTACATTCCATCAAGTTTTTCTTCGTTGATGAGCAAGCTTCTCAGAAACGGGTGTCTTTCCGAATACAATCAAGTTGTTCACTTAAGTAAAATTAAGCTAGAAAAGGCCATCTTTGTCCATCCTTAAAGTTTCTAAAAAAATTAGGATAGACCTGCATCGGAGTACTCGAGCAGACAGGATACAATGGACTATATTTAGCTAAATCACTTTTCTCCTATTCAATCCATCATGTATATCTGGGCTATCGCGACCCTATCGTTGCCATAAACCTGACGTGATTGATGTCCGTGGTCGTTAAAGTTCATTCGCTGCGCGCCACACGAAGAAGGTTCTGAAATCTCGCCCGATGCCGTGCGAAGCTTACACTGCCAGCTTCAGAGCGCGCGGGTCCTGGCATATGCTTCTGATTTTCTGGTGTGGCCTTTTTGCTTGTTGCAAGTGAGCGCGTGCGATATTTGTCAATTTGGCAATGTTATCAAATATTCGCGTTCAGCTTTTTAAGTGGGTAATAACTGGCTTGGTTTAGTTATTGAATAGTCCTTCAGCGATCACAGTTAACCGTTGTTACCGCTTAGTTTTAAATTATTGCTACATTTTTACAATGATCTTGTCATGGTCAGTTTGCTAACCGCAATGTGAACGCCTATGCCTAATAGCAGGAAAATGGCGTCGTGCTTCATCGGGATGACACCATTTCCTAGCCGAGGGCGATTGTTAGTTGTAGCGATGAAAAAAGCGATGCAATCATTTTCTGGGTGGAACGACTAGAGGATAGTGGTTAACCCATCGCCAAGCGACGCTCGACGACACTCCATTAGTAGCTTGTTGTTTACGTCGTGGTGCAAGTATATCGCTACCCTATATGCACCTTGCCTATTTGCTGTCTGCAAGTAGTATGCCTCAGCATAGTCGCCTACTTGGTCCTGTGGTTCTACCGATTCTCGCGATACCGGCAATAGGCGCCAGGCCCGTCGTCATCATCTTCGACGCTGCTACAATTTCACCAGCTGCTAATGTGATGTTGTCATCGGCGAACTACTTACTGCTCACTGCTAACGTATTGCTCCTCTCCGTAAACGTCTTTGCCCCTCTCGCGCTCGCTCGCTCGCTCTCCCTCTCCCTCTCTGTTTTAGCGTTCTGTGTCGCCTTCAACCTGCCGCAACCAACAGCGCGGCCAATGGCTAACGCCGCGACGCTTGCCGACGGGCCAGAGAAATCAAAGGGTCGCCACAGCGCGTGTGAGTGAGGGGCCTCAGGACAATGCCACTAACAGCAAAAGCTACAGCCGATTGTGAACGGGGCCGAATAGCCGTGCGACGCTCAACGATATACGATATTATGATGATGCGATGGACGTGGCCACCGCTACCCCGGCAGTTTTTCCTATATAGTGACAGTGGCGATGGTGATGGTGAGGCTTTAGCCAATAGCGATAGCGACGAAGAATGCGAAAGAGAAAAAAAAGACCGATTTGACGCGGTGACGACGGCGATACCGGTGGTAGTGTCGCGCCAGACTCGTTCTCAATGTTATACTGACTACCTCCGACAATGAGGCAGCCACTACTGGCCATGATCATCGCCGTCATCGTCACGTTAGCGGCGTCGTCAACGTACAACAATCCTAGCGCAGACGTTCGCCAGCGACATGGACACAAAGTCAGCTAGAAGGTAGCGACGATCATGGCTGAAATTTCTCGGTCGCTATTGTCGTCAGAAGCGGACTGTTTAAGCGGCGCTCCTGTTCATCTGCTTTGCGCTTTGTCCTTTCAATGGATATGCTGGTATGCATAAAGGTAGAGAATTAAATGATTAAAATGACTGGGCGATGATAAGTAAAGAGGACGGACTAAGAGACGAGGGGCTTTACTTAGCGCTATGCCTGCAACCCTTTTATATATAATCGTGATCATCGTTCGAGTTGGGGTGATGGCATTAACATTTACTATAGCAAATATCCGTGACTGGTGCCTCATTTTTTATACGGTGTTAGCAGCAAGAGCAGAAGCGCGGCGGCGGCGACGGCGACGGCGACGGCGACGGCGGCTAATGTGCATGGCTGGCGATGTCAACACTGTGTAATTACCCGTTGCTGATGGCGCTGTCCAGGCGTTGTGCTCTGTAAATGATACAGATGTATTGACGGTAGGGCGGGGGGCGGGGTGTCTTCGAAGAAATGATGATGACAGATGTAGATAAAGCAAGCAAGATGTATTTACACTGATAGAGAAGAACTAACATTGACAAAGCTTGCTACTGCTGCTGTGGCTTATCATCATGGTCAAATTGATGCTGTTATCTTTCCTTGTTGTTGTTGAACTGTACGAGTGAAAAACTCGGTAATTTAGACAGGAACACATGATACTCAGCTGGTGCCATATCGTCCTAGGGCTGCCTATTCTATGTTAATAATCGTCGGACTCTGCTTGTGCTAATTTGCTGTTGTTGCTTGTCGTTATCAATTTTGTCAAGCAAATATTGAGAGGTTTTTGTCTCTTTTTTAAAGTCGGCCAGGAGAATCAAGGCCCAACATGTGATGACGCTCTTGTTCAGTAGTCGCCACTCGCCATGTCAAGTTTTGGCCCCGGCAATTTCCTGGTAAACGATTTCTCCATTGTGTGTTGTGTGGCCGAGTTCCCTATGCCGGCGGAGAGAGGCGCTCTAACTTGGGGACTAATCAAGAAGATGATTTCTTGGGTCTAGGACGCAAGAATACGCAAATAGGGCATTTTTGCCTCTTGATTTTTCTCCTGCATTCAAACATCTGCATGGTTCAATGGTAATTTTGGTGTATTTACATTTTCTGGATTACAAGATTGATCGTTCTTTGAAACGTCAATTGTATCTATGTTCATTTACGAGAGATGATAAAGTCGTCAGAATCCTTAAAGCCACAGCTGCTTTCCGCACATTTCGCACTACAACTCTAGACTTCGGTCTTTGTATTATCTTGAAGAATAATCGTTGATCATGTTAGGTTTTCGCGGTGGAAATAATGAATTATGTCAAGTTATGTATAGCAGCACGTTGAGATGAGGCGGGAGAGGGGCGTTCTTCATGTTCGAGGGTTTCGGTAGGCAGAGAATGATGGGCCGTTAGTTAAAACGATGCAAGCGATTGAGAGTGTTTAATTCCACTACTTATATTGCACTAGTTTCAATTTACTTCTACGTCAGCACAGAGCCCCACCGGACCATGACACTTTGATATCATTATTCTTGCATACTCAAATTGTTCCGGGCCTAACATTTTTCCGCCATGACTATTGCCCAACGACGAAATTCATGTCGGGCATTGCTCGTTGATGCCCTTACCGAGACGTTGCCCCACATTGTTGGCCTCCAGCGCCAACTAACTGGTACTAAAGCAGTCGTAACGCACATTCGAGCTCGACTAGATCTCGCGTTCTGAGAACCCGATTTATGAAGTGTTCTGCCTCGTACCACGGATTATTTCACAGATAATCGAGATCTGATTTTTCTGCTTCAGTCGGATCATTGGATCGAAGTTGCTATCTCCCACTTTACTCTTTTTCGATGGCGGGACACCGCGCGATATCAGAGGTGTCTTGGCGTGTAATGGAGGTTGCTGCGGAATTTTCTGTATTTTGCTTGTTGCTCTAATTTCTGTGTTGTTATAGTTACTTTCATTATTTTTTACGGAGACCGCGCTTTATTTACTACTCTGCACTGCACTTTACCGGTGGTTCTCCATGGTATCGTCATCGTGGAGGAAGGTCAGATCCATCTGCCTCAGCTCGAGCTCGCCCTGTGCTCCGGCCTGCTGCAGGAATAGCGTCTTATACACGTCCAACTTGCTCTTGAGTATCTCGACCTGGCGTACGAGATCTTCGTGCTCCCTACGCAACTTGGCCACTCGTTCCTGCGTCTGCTGGGCCTTCATGCGGCTCTTGGTGCGAGACTTTTTCACCGCCTCGTTGTTACGCTCCCGGAGTCGCCGGTACTCGGCTGAATCCTTGTCGGGTTGTCCTTTACGGGATGTCATATCGTCTTCTCTATGATCGTGGCCACCACTATTCCTCTGGGAAGGTTGGTGTATCATTTAATCGAATCTACGGATAGGCCCGCTCAAAACACGACGATGCGCAGCCTGTATGCCTTGCAACGCAATCGCTACTGTTACAGACTTCCTACCACTACGAGGCTCCGTTTGGGTGGCAAGACACGTCGCGTGAACGAAAATTTTGAAGGTAGTCTTCTTTACCGCCACAACGATTACGTGATCATACGACGCGATGAGACAAAAGGCGAGGGTCACACATAGTCACCTTAACATTAGACGAGCATAACGCGCACCAACCGAATAAATAGGCGGATAATAACAGCTTTCCTTTGATGTCTTTTCCTTAGGAACACTATCACTAATTAAGAGACGATACACTATTCTCACAAACTTAAATATTCTGCTTCGTCCAAGCAATAGCTGTTGTAGGCAGGTCGCACTTATACACCGTAGTCCTCTAGTTCGGGTGGAACTGACGCGTTGCAACTCTTGTCCAAGTTGTTTTGAAGTTAATGTATTTGTTCAAACTGTTTTGGGTTACCCGATAGAACACGTGTGCACGTTTTAGCCAATAATGTAGTAATGGATCGGCCCTGGCCTTCGATTAGGACAAGTAAGGCGTTGGCACTCACCTAATATATATGACAATATACTTAAATGTTTCCCGATTGCCCTTGCCTCCAACGATATGGATCAGAGCCTATGGCACGTCTTTCGTCTCGCACGATTTGTTACACAAACAGGAGCAGCCCTGCTGACCGCGTTCGAAGCGAACAACGCCAAGCCACTCGAAGGATTGCTTACAAACTGGGCCACATCACAGGATCGCAGGCAGGCCACAAACCAAGCTAGTGGCTACGGTGGCGCTAGTGTCATGCTGTTCTCCTCGACTGCTCGCAGTCTGCCCTTTCTCTGGGACTCGCCGCTCGCTGGCCGACAGCCAATGGCGGGCTTCTCCAAAGAGTCGACAGCAGCGGCAGCAGCCGCTGCTAGCTGCGGAGGCTGATGTCAACTGACGTCAACAGCGCCAGCAGCCCAGAAGTAGCTGCAAGCCTTACCAACGACGAAAAGGGGCTGTTCGTTGGCGCAGCCGGCCGAGCTGCCGGCGGCTTCAGCGTTGGCAATGGCTGCAACGGCCTCTGAGTAATATGAGGCAACTTTGTATTACTAACTAGAAGTATAGTGGAAGAGTGTTCTGGCCTCGCCTAGCAAAGCCTTCGCCGCGGCGGCAGCTGTGGCGAGCGAGAGCTTGGCACGGGCTTCAGACGACGGGTTGCGGGTTGAGTGCTGCTGCTGTGTACGGCAAGCTTGATGGTGCGTGCCTGCGGGATGGGAAAAGGCCGGTAAGGATGAGGCAACCAGCCAGTAGCTTGATAGGGTAGTTGGATCGCCGTCGCCCGAGACTGAGAAGCTGGATTCCGATGCTACAGAGGAATTCTGAGCGAAGCAAGCAAACTTTGATTCTGGCGAAAAGTCGGAGGCACACATCGAGGGCCGTACAAACAAACCGACCTGACCGTGTGCGTCGGGCATCGTTGGGCGCATGCGCCTACAGAAGTCTGCTGGCCAGCACCGTATGCGAGCCTAGTAATGGAGTCAGCCTGGCTAGTCCTAACCCACACTACCGTTACCGCGTTCTAACTGATGTTGGTGTGGGACTTTTCGGGGTGAAAGGGTTCTACTATGGGGAAAGACTAGAGCAGTCTGCCCCTGATTTTCCCAATTGAATCGCACCCTTGTGGCTGCCTGACTCGTCCGTCTGCCCCACGGTTTGTGCCCAGATAGTCAGCCCGGAAGAAATAAAGGTACGAGAAGGGTGGAATAGAGGGAGGCAGAACAAAAAATACAGAGAACGATAGGCTAGTTTCTCCAATGGATCGTTCTGGCTGGTAGCTGGTGACTAAAACCCAGGGCTTTAGACACGCTTGTACATACAGGGAGGGCGGGCTGGCGGGCTAGCAGGACTGCGCTAGAAGCAGAGCGTAAACGACGGCCGCCGTGGATCAAAAGGATGTGTTGTAGTAAAAGCCTAGTATGGGTAAGCGTTGGTTGTGACCGGCTCTAATGACTCGACCACTGACTGGGAGCCGCTACGGATCGACCAAAATCTTGCGAAACGTCTCGCTTCTGTCCCCCCAACAGCGGTAAGCCCTCTTACTTCGCGGTGGGTCAACACCCTTCACCCCTGACACCCTCAGCGGTTCTCCCAACCAACATATGTACGTACAGCTCTGCTGGCAACCTAACAGACCAATAGTCCGCCCGGCTGGTACATCCCAGTTTTCACCCCTATACTCCGATGCCCCAGGCGGTCTCTACGCGTTCTACGCTCCAGTTAAGGTTTCTAGCTAAATACGGGCTCTCGTGTACGATGATGGCACATAGTGGGTTCTTCTAACAAAGGCCTAACCAGTAGACTTCATAGTGGCCGCACAGGGTACGACAGCTGGCAGAAAAAAGCGGGGGCTTTGGACATCCACGCTTAACAGCACTGCGTAACGCTTTTTGTCTTATAAGCTATTCTCTGACGCTATTATCTGCGGATAGAGGAACAGCAGCAGCAGCAGCCTTCTAAAGGAGACTTCTCCCTCGCGGTATTAGTGATGGGGGTTAAGCCGCCGTTACCACTGGTACTAACCACGAGTCGAGGCAGACACGGTGTTTACAGCCGCAAGTGCTGCCGGCCTAACGCGACAGCCATGAACAGCACTTTAAAGCCTAAAGTGTCATAAGGACCCGCCTCTTTAAGGCGGTGGGTGATGGGCTGACGGAGAAGTGAGAATTTCCGACGAAAGAGGTGGTCGTAGCCGCGACAGGAAGATCTTTATTTTTGCCCTTGAACAATGATGCTGAAATGGAGCAATTGCTGCTACTCACGGGAGTGGAGCACAAGCTGTCCTTAGAGGGTTGCAGTAAAATTCAAAGTGAACGCCGACTTATGGACGATTGTAGCTCGTCGTATGTGATACGGTGTGTAAACAGGAGACAGTCCCTGATCAGCGTTGTTGAGGAGACTACCGATTCATTTCATCTCTTCTGCGATCATACGATTCGGGCTGGGAAGAGGTACTAATATGAGAAATTGAGCTGACCTCGAGCGTACTTATTACGCGGTAGATGGGTATGAGCCTAATTAGGATAAAATCTATAATATAATAGCAAGAGCATAAAGCTATGAAAAACTACACGTTAAATCGTATCAATAACGTGGCCATTTACAAGCACAGCCGGCTATTTTTAGAGATTGTATTCAAACAAAAACTATAGTGACAGACTATAATTTTATAAATATTCGTACAAAGCTATGCCACAGACCTGATTTAGTTCAAGAACAGAGAGTTGACTGGCTTCTGTTTTTGGGGAAGTTCAACGCTACAGATCAACAGTACATTGAGAGGACATTATAATCTGCCCATTTTGAAACTAAAGGCAAATTATACGTGAGTGGCTTCGTTACAGGCGCTATGGTCCGCTATCTGTGTCGTTGCTCGCAGCGTATAGTATTCGGAGGTTAGCGTTCGAAAGATGACTGGGTATCGCCTAGATTTGCGCTAAACTAGTCTACATATGGGGATACTGTATGTCGGTTCGTTATCGCGTAGAAAGCGCTGAAGGGAGCTTCTGAGATACGTTCTGACTGATCCAAAGAAGCATCATCTAGTACGTGATCTCGCCGTTCGAAAGGCCCCACGACTTAAATGAAAAGTAAGAAAAAATGAGTAAGTTATATTCTGCTAGTACGAAGTTAACTCGACTGGCGAACTTTTTCAGTTAATCTTGACAATATTCTATTATCAGTTAAAATATCTCAGTGAGCAAATAGTTTCTAGCCTAACGTCCTATAGGTAAAAGCAGTGTTGACCAGAAAGATATTACCGAGAGAAGCTGTGATCATTTTTGAGTAGCATATCATGTACTCATTAATAATAGGCTTCTGTCAGGTCTTCGAGAGGTAATTTGTCTCATATTTGCTGGCACATTTTTGTCGCGACCACAAATTGAACACTCGCCAAGAGCTTCACTCACTATACCGTTAAGGACTTTGTCATTTGGCACCTCGAGCAGACAGGCCTAGCTGATTTGACGAGCGCTGACCTATTGGCAAGTATGTATCTTGTAGAAGAGCAATGACTTCTTTGAAGTTCCTATCGTCAGATTGCGGTCGAGTTGCTACATCCACTTATATTGGTCACAGAAGGGTATCACTAACCTGCCGTTGATTTACGCTAACCAGCTTCAGTATGCTCTATCTATGTATGAAATTAGCCTAGTTGAAGAGCACCAATCCCAGTTACACTGCTTTGAGCTTCACGCCTTTAACTATACAGTAGTAATTCTCTGAATGGAGAATCAGGCCAGTCTGTAATTGTGGGCCACACGTAGTGCATTATGGATCCCTTGTATTGTTCGTGTTAAACAAGTTTAAATATCGACGACTTAAACGAAGTGGTTGTTCTATCAGACCGACGTCGCCATTATGCGCTGCTCTTGAAACATCGTTGTAAAGCGATCACTCGACGACACTGAGCGTCGCCAGCTCTGTCCAGTCGCGTCCAAATGTCCATCAATGTCTATTTTTGCGGGTGTTCTAAATCGTATAAGCTGCATGCTGACCATACATTTTATACGTAGGTATTGGGCGGACTTCGCCTTCAAGGAAAAAAAAATCGAAAATTTTACCTATCAACCGTGCTATGGCGGATCCATCAAGCTATGTTGACAACCTGTTGAAGGCGCGCACGTTACGCAAATGCCACAGTGTATAACAATGACACGAAACAACAAAACTAATAACAAGCATCATGGTAACAATTAATTTCCAGACGAATCTTTCCTGAACAAAAATGCTTCCAAATCGATGCTGAAACCGCCTAAGGCAATGCTGATAACTACCATTCGATATTGTTTTCCATAGATGCTCTTCCTCGACACTTCTTCATGCTCATAGTACTTGTCGTCGCTGCTTTAATTTTGCAAAAATAGTAAATCGTTGCCATGCAGTGACATAATTAAACAGTACAATCCCTAAGTTCTACCTGTAATAGCATACCCATGATAGTAGATTTCTATCATGTTTAGGAAGTAAGATTAGAAGGCTCCAAACCGGCCCGGAACCATCTATATAATTAATTGTACATTTCAAAGAATTAGCGGCCGGGCTGATTTGTCTTGGCCTAACCCAACCCACATTTCCATCTACCGACATACGTAACGTCTGAGGAACCATAGTATAGAGCGGACGAAGCTGTTAAATGTCAGACAGAATAAGCTGTAGATAGAGCCATTGTTAATGTCAAGATTAAATTTGTGAGTTCGATGAAAAATTCACTGACGCAAAAGGAGAGATCATTGAATTTCAAGGACATGGTTATTTAACCTTGTCCACAGGAATGGGTGATTTGTATGTTAGTTTTTCGTCGATTTGGCGCTGCAAATTTCCTACTGGAAACTTTCGATCTTGACTGTCGTACCAGTACGATTAAAGTATGTGCGGGTTTGCTTTAGAGCGCGCAATCTCGTTCTTCCGCAGACACGAGCTGAAGATCTTACTTCAACTTAAAATTCAATTATTTAAACTTGGTCATTATGAAGGTCCAGCTAGGACGGCACATAATAGCTATAGTTACAGATGGAAAAGGCAGGTGGCCGAGGCATTCGTTCGACGACCACACCGCTTCGGCAGTGGAACAGCATTCGATATTGGGAGCTCGTTAGTTAAGGTCATCTTAAGTATAAACGGCAATACATTCATTTGGTTGCTGTTTTACTTCAAACCGTACAAGCAGAACATATTTCTGATAATCTAGTTTTCGAATAGTTCCACGTCCCGAGTAAAGACGACTCACTCTCAGTGTAACGTATGTATAGACGTCGTGTGACTTAAATGGACCTCTTTGGGTGCATTGCCATGGCAATTATGGGCGTCCGATCGCCGCTGGCAAATCGCTATCATGACACATAGCTATCACAGTTAGTCGTTGATAGAAGACATGTGGGTATAAAAGTTACGCAGATGACTTGAGCTAGAACGTTACTCTTCCGCGTTACTCATATCTGTCTATACATACGCGTTGTATATATATCTGTTTAATTAGCCATCAACGTCGGTTTTTTTTTCTAAATTGTAAACTTAAATCTTAATTAAGCGTAAACCCACCTCTAGAAAGTGGAACCAATTTCACAAATTGGCCTTTTGTGAGCTAGTTGTAGAATACACGAAGTTCTGTAATTCCGCATTGGTACTCTTTACGCTTAAATAAATACGTTCATTAACAGAAATACGGTAACGCTAGTAGTAAAATCAAAACAGTATACACGTTCATCCCTATGTGCTAGTACATGTCGTGTATAACCTCCAATAGCGTTTAACGGAGCTACCTATACATTAGTATACTTTTTCCAGTTAAAGAACAAACCCTAACACCGATTTCGTGGTCCCCGAACGCGAACCGTAATCCACAACAATCGACGAGGCAATAACACCTTGAACCATTCATACGACCTCTACCTGGATAGCGACCTTTAACGCGGAAATGCCGCAACTCTATTCGACCTCTACACCAACTGCTGTAAATGCCACAAGTAATCCAGTCAGCAGCAATTATCAGAGCGACCCTTCGCAACTCCAGGAGGAGTCATTGAGCCCCATGGTGGAATAGGCTCATCTAGAATGATGCTTCAAACCATAGGTCGAAAAAAACGCTCTGTTTAGCCCAGAGAAGTTCAGTTAAGATTAATATATCGGCCCTCATATATCGTTCGCCAGCGTTCGATGTTGCGAACCCCTTACACTGGCAGGATATATCATGATGCACGGTAACAATTATAGTGTGTACCATTCTTCACTTCCCCATACCCCTGCTTTGCATGTTAACACATAATGTTAGTACTCCTCGTTTGGACTAGCAGCTTTTTGTCTTGTTTAGATCGTATTGTTTGTTGGTAACCTTTTGTTGTAGAGATTTATCTTAACAACAAGCCGCCAACAGCAACGACAAACGGCGTCGTTTAACTGACTAATAACTAATGGGGTAACTATCGTCGAACGTGAGAGAGGCGGAGAAACGTGCACGCGTGGGCCAGCACGTGTCTTGGTGCTGAAAATCGCTGACGTTGTCGCCAGCGGAAAACAGCTGAAAAAGTGCATTCTACTTCGTAGCTGTCTCTGCTGCAGTGGAGCTGATAGCCGCTACAACTAGTATCCATATATATATATATATATATATATATATATATATATATATATATATATATACGCAATCGCTCTGAGGCAATACAAGGGTTGAAGGCCATGGAAAGATAGGCGGCTGCCAGCTTCGCCATCTGGTATCCCCAGTAACACGAGTAGAAAATACAGATTGCCAGGGGGCCACAGAAGAAGCACAATGGTCGACTGTCGACCCTTCTAGTGCAATCCAACTGATGGCAGGAAGCTTACCCTGGACCCAATGCGGCTAACAGCTGTGACAACGGCCTCGAATGTTGAGGCCAGCTAATGAAGTGACCTTGCAGCGGCAGTGGCACCGCCGCGCGCGGGACCCACTTTATAGCCATTGCATAATACAATAGCTAATTGTCCTAGAAACATTTTGTACTTAGTGTCTTGAACGAAGAAAGTTTAAGCAGACTTTCACCGTTTTCTGACGTGCAGTCAGCGGCTTCTGTCAGCTTTGTACCAGTTGATTGCGTGATAAATCGCTGCTCGTGCGTGTCACAGATGCCTACTTTTCTCGCTGTGCGCGATATCTCTTTCTATGAACGATGCATAAATTTCAACTAAATTAGATGGATGTAGTGGTGTTAAATATTTTGTTTGCCGTACTGTTTATGCTTTCATTTTTATTTGTCAGTTGAGCACGATGCAGATCGGGGAATGAAGGACGAAAAGATGTGTAAACGGCGGTATTAGATACTATGCTAGTACTAGTAGGATGATATGAAAGGTCGTCGCTGGCATCGAGAGTTTATGGCAAGTTAGACGAGTCCGTAAGAGGCGAAATTTTACGTTTTAGTTACGAAGGGTGGTAAACTTCTGTTAACGGTGGGCATTCCGTAGTTATCGGCGTTAGACGCCTATCAGCGGCGACACTGAGGTTCCGTAGTGCCGTTAGGCATATATATGTATGTACACATGTAGGCTATAGGTTTGCCTGACCTAACAAGTTCAGCGGGTCTACTCTAATGTTTAACCGGAATTCGAATCGCTGAAATTTAATATTTTCTTTAAAAGTACTGACGAAAGCACATTACGAAGTACTTAATGGACGTTAAACGGAATCGACGAGGTTACAATAAGTAAAAGTGACCAATGTTCCCAGCATACGATCTGAAGGTCCTTTTTAGAAAAGCCTTTGCTGAAATGATCTTTTTCAATACCTAGAGGCACCTACGTTTATTACAAACAAAAGCGGTGCACACGTCCACTGCCGTTCGTAGGTGCTTAACACTTAAGTGTCTAAGGAGAAATGGAGGAGTTCGTAATTTTATATAAAATACACAGAAACGAGATTTACAGAACCTTGTTCATCGATCACTGGAACAACAGAATTTTGCCTTTAAAATACATACTTTTTAGCAAACGACCCGTGTGTTGATCTCGACTGTAACTTGAGGCAGATTCCGAATAAATGACTCTGACTTCAGTTAGATATCAGTTGCACAGGTGCGGCCATTAGGTGAAATTGGTCAGAATGGGCATAACCGTCTTTCACCGCCTGTCGACTGATAACAGGTTCCGTCGAAGCGAAACTTCGTCACTTCCAACAGCGACGTCTGATCTATGAACGAATTTTTAAAGATTTTTCTCTATGACAAAAAAAAAAAAGCTATTCACTTGTCGAGAAACTGGTCGATGCAAATAAACTAAGAATTCGTTTTATGTGGTAATCGATATGCCTACAAAACAACAGTTGATAACGGATACATTCGCTTGAACCTGCCCTGTAGATGTATCTCGCCTCTGAATATACCTGAATGAATATATCGCAATACCTGGATGTAATAATTTCTCGATAAACCGATGCTACGGTCCATTTGTAATTACTATTTTCGTCGAGTGTTCCATACGTCAGGCTCCCTTCTTGTTCTGGGCCGGCGAAAATGGCTCAAAACTATATGGCAAGAAAAATATTTGCACGGGGAAAAATCAGTTCAAACTAGGCGTTCCTAGCGAAGTTAGAGCTTTACGTAGCCAGCCTTCTAAGCCGTTATAGTTGCTGGAAGATTTAAGGCGTTATATTGCTTAAGGGTATGACACGTAGCTTGCACTGCTAATGCGTTTGCTGAAAAATTATGGTTTTAGGCGAACGTATACCGCTGTTATTCAGTAAAAAACAAAAAAAAAACACTTGATAATCATCTTCAACTGATCGACTAACCCTTCATGGTGTATATAGTACACAACCAATGCGATTCAACTAGCAGACGTTATAAACGTGATAGAGACTATTTAGCAAATCAAACGTAAATATTGACTGTTAAAGATGGCTAAGTCCCAAAACGTATACCTTAGTTTATGTCGTGAACAATACGTTTTGCACGGAATATAATGGCTTCGTACGTCCATGATTAACCTAGAAAATGATGGATATAAATTATATGGCCCTTTTTGATTATGTCATTAGACTGGTGTTCCTTTTATAGCTTTATCTAGTTTTTGCTTAGCTCGTGCTACGACAAGAAGGGGCATATATCTCTCATCAAGTATTTGATCTCTTACTTCAAACAATCTGAATAGAACGTTGTTCGGCTGTACCAAACATGTTTCTTATTTTATAATCCTATATACCATCAATTTTGTTGCTGTTATAATACTAACTTCTACAGTTCATACCAGAAAATCAGAAAATAAGTTAAATTTAAGCTGGTGACGCTGGCTGCACTCTCACATATGAAATCCTACCGTACGTTTTTTTTCCATCTCTGCTATGTACGTTAGCCCCCCACTTGTTTGCCTTTCGTTTTATAGCGTTTTTCATATTTCGTTAGAACATATTATACAAACTTGCTACTGAAATGGTTTACTAAAATTGGTTCCACGCCACAACAATGACCGTCCTTGTAAGATTGAACCGATATTGATTCGAGTTGTTTGAAGCGATTCACTTAAATGGATGAAGAAACACCGGCAACGCGTCGCCGTGACCATCGGTGTAACACGTTGACAAATTGTCGACGAAGACGCAATAGACGCTTCGCAGACAATAAGATAGCCCCGAGGGTAGCGGGGAAAGGGACTCGTAGTGAGGGCATCTATTGCTTTTTCTTGTCGTCGCCTACATCGGAGATGGCAAACACATGCTGGCCACATGTTTGTGTTTACGTGTGTGTATGTGTATGATGAAGGTGGGCTATTCAAAACAGATCCTTCGGTGCGTATCGTTGCTGCTGTTGCCGTAGAAAAAAAAACTGTTTTATACATGAAGGGACTGATGAACGAAGGACACGTGTCTGTCAGAAATCAAAGAACAGAAATTGTTCTACTACTCATTGGTTGGCCGAACGGTTTAGATTAAAGGAGATTTACTCAGCGGGTTTGTGAGTAGGTCAGAAGATGTTTTTTCATAAGGTGGGTCCCTCACCCCATCAGTAAGAAAAAAATCGAAGATGGCACATACTTCTTTTAAGATAAGATTCCGTCTGAGCTTTTGAATTTCGATTGTCTGACCTGACAGGGTTGTATCCAAAAAATTTCAAAAAAACAAATGTGCAGCCCGCGCATATGGGATGTTTCGAAATCGACAAAATTAAATGTTTATACCAGCAGCACATTATCATCCAGTAGCAATCGGAAAATGAGCGTAAGTTATATAATGCAACGCGACCATTTTTGGTAATATGTGTTCCATATTTTGTTTACACAAATAATTAAACTAATTATACTTTATCACTAATGTAATAAGTTTCGTAATCTAACTGATTAATTTCGTCAATATTATGATCATAGCCATCAACTTCAAGCACGATAGGACAAAGGAATACCTTAAATGCGTAGACAAGTCGATAGATAAAGACGCACGCTATTACTAACCCGGTTAGTGATTGACTCCATCAGTGATCAGGCGGCAGTTCCAATCTGTCCGTTTGTAGGCGCTAGTCACTTCAGCGATTCTTTGTCTCACTCGATAAAAGGGACGAAGTGCCATCAGCAGTAACTGTCAATTAAATGTAAAGTTTCGACTAGGTAACGCCTTAAACCCCGGGCCGCGCAAACCCGCTTACCAAGTTCGGGCTGCATCCGAGCACCGTATTACATTCCTGCGCTACTAAGCCTTACTGGCAAACTACGCTTCCTCTGCCAACTTTTTCTCTCCTAGCGACGACAGAATCTGCAATTTGTCCGCCGTCTCCGCTTTTTTCGCGTCTGATGCTCGAACGCATCTATGGAAAAAGAAATTTTCTATATCTTGTTACGGGTAGCGATATCTAAGAAAGATATTTCATGAAAAGTTCCTAATACTGAAGGTGTAACGGTTTTATTACTGGCGCTGTTACCGTTTCTTGTTTGGCTTTATATCGTTACTTACTGTTGTAATAAGCGATATACGACGCTGGTGCCGCGGTTGTCAGCTCGCCGGCGCTTGTGACCCCACCGGCGCTGCAGACTGTCCTGGTAAGGTACGACAAAAGGTAAGTCGCTACCAGGCGTTAGGTACTTACTAGCTTGAGCTGGCCCTACTACCGATGCCGACGCCACGCCAGATCCATTACCTTTGGTGCCCACCTGGCCACTCTAAAGGTGTACACGTGGATGACACCGAAGCAACGTTTATGGCGCTTTATGGTGTTACGGCTAGTGGCAACAGGATGCAGCAGCGATACCGGCCCCCGTGACATCTTATGGTGCTTATAACAGCAATGTACTGTTTAGCCGGCATCTTTTGGTGCCATTCTCTGCTAGGTCTAAAAATTGCCGCAACAATTAGTACGATTAGTTCAAGGCATAGTATGAGACCAACAGGCAGACAGAGCAGTTCGGTATCCAGTCGCCGTAAATCGTGACTGATCCTAGATAGACAGCTTTCGATGCCCAGATAACATCAATGAAGGCAAAAAAGCAACAGTAACAACAACAACAACAACAACAACAACAACAGCCCTAGCCCCAGATGACGCCGAGTTGCTATTCATTACTGATTGCCTATAGCCGGTTGCCGGCTAAACAACAGAAAGTCATTGTAGTTGAGAATTGGCGCAATAGCTCACGTGACAGTTTACCCTACTGTAAGACAAGCAAAGACCGACGAACCACACGGTACTACGCCGTGCTAAATACAAGAGCCGTGTACCCGCAATGGGTGCGCTCTTCACAAGAAAGACAAGGTCACCCTGGCTGTCACGAAGTCCCATCAGGGTGTCTGGGTTGATCCACCGTAATACCAATAGTTCAACGGGACTACTGCTTACCGGTAGGTGTACCACGAGAGTTCTCGCTGCGATTATTGCTATGGCCGCTAGACAATGGTCGGTGCCGGTAACAGAAGCAAAGTTTACTGCGGAACGCAACAGTTTAATTGTACGCATGATTGAGACACACACATAGGCAAACAAGGCACGCCGGTAAACAAACGAAACACAGAAGTCATGCCTGTGTCTGGGAGCTGTTCCGAATTATACACATGTACCTACGTTTTTTAATGCGCCCGCATGTCTTTATGCAACGACTAATTTCTGTTTGTTTGTACGTATGTTGGCCTGTTGTTGCAATTGTGTCTAATTGTTTACTATCATTTCGATAGGTAACGACTAGTTTTGATGACTCATATACTGCGCACCGTTTCACTGGAGGACTTCAACATAAACAGGCAAGTAGTGCTATAAACAAATGGGCCAAGAGATGTCATGGTAACAGGCAAGGCCGATTAGCCGATATAGCATTAAGCTGGTACCGACAGAAGACTAGTGCAAAGAAAGTCAAAAACTGTTGCCAGGGTCGAATAGTCGATTGAGGATTGGTTGCTAGCGGAAAACCTACGCGCTAGCCGGCAAAAACAGCAGATGTCTATGGGAGGGTTACCCACTGACTAGAAAAAGGGGGTAAAAACGACGAGACTTTGCTGTTACAGAAGTAATAGACACTATTATCACAACGATGGTTGTCATTTTTCTACCACAGGAAGACGGTGTTATGCGTCGTAATAAATTGGCTCGACTTACCCACCTGCCGTACTGCTTCGTGTCTGCCTCTACCCTACCATTGTCGTCTGTTTTTTGTTGAATTCGACATATGAATTATATTCAAATGATTACATTATACTCCATACATCTTAACCCATCATTGAGACTCGCACGGACGTTTACATCCATTCACTCGGATTTATTCGAAGCCATCCTACAATATAGGTACTAATTGAAATAAGCGTTAAGGCACCACGGTTTACTTCAGTATATACCAGTATAACAAACATATTACGTCATGCGTTCTATACACCCCACAACAATTGAACAACTTTAGTGATCTGGATAGTCAGGTGCCATTACATACGCATTGCGGTGTCCTTCGTTGTGCCTGCCGATGGTCCAATCGACAGGGGCACTGCTAAATGGCAGAAGGGAAGCAATAACGTGCAAAAGTTACTATTTGATATTGCAGCTGTCTATAGTGTGAGTGGTGTGTTTTTGGCATAGCGTTGACTGAACCTGAGTTTGGTTGCCCCTCGTGACCCGGCTCCTCATTAGATCATAACTATTGGGGTATATATACGGTCCGTCAGATGCAGCTGTGCAGCATGTATACCAACTGTTCTCTGCGGTAAGGACATCCCGATGCATCCCTAAACAACAGCTTCAGCCGCTAACGCAGAGGCGAAGCAAGGTCGAACCGCTAGGAAAGAGAAGTTAGCTATGTAACACTTTTACTTATACACTATCACGCAAGTACCATTGCGGGCCACACAGCAGCAGTGCACGCAATGCCGCCGACAACGACTCATTGTCCGTTCTGATACAGCCGTTGTTGTGAACGTTGTAGAGGGCGAAACACAGCGGCCGTCAAAATACCTATCGCGTGAATACGTTACGGATCTATTAGAGAATGTGCTTGAGTCAGAGAATGGGGAATTAGGTATAAAACGTAGCGAAAAGCAACAATAGCCAATTGACCGCAGATGAAAAAAGAACTAAGTAAGTTGTGCGGCAAAAAAAGCAAAGTAAAATCAAGTAAAAGGAGAACAGTGCGTGGCCGGGGTGACAAGGATCAATAGTAAGGATAAGTGGCGAGTTAGATCGATCAAAAAGTATGACGCTAAAATCTGGCAGCAATACTGCCAGTTAATGCGGGGGTAGTGGCAAGGACAGAAAAAATAGCTACAGATAAAGACAGATAAACGTTAAAAAAGGTCAGAAGACTCAAACGCTGACGAGAAGGGCCAATCGGCGAAGGTTTACGTCAGAAAACTGGTTCAGCGGGAACGATGGCACATATAGGGACCAGCAATGATTTTACGCTGGAAAAACTTTATAGCAACTGGGTTCGTTTCGGCGGCATTGCAAAACTTGATGTTATATTTTTGGCCTGCCTACTGATTAGGCCATTTGATCGTTATTTAGAGTTGTTCTTAAGTAATCGTTCGAACTCTCATTCCGTTCCAAGTGACAGCTTTAACTCTGTGTTCAGCAGTATTTCTACCCGCTACTTTTGGACGTGCAGATTTTTATCAGCTCAGAAAGGCCTAATTATTAAAATTCAGCACAAAATACTCGATTAATTTTTAAGTGTTTGACAGTTAGTGTTATGGTGTTCAAATGTATCATTACCGGTGACTTTTGACGGTCCATCGGCAGTAAGAGAAACGCAGTAACAACTCAATCAAGTAACAAACGTCACTCACATCTAAAAAATATGCTAGATGGATTCACAAACGACCAGTCAGAGTCACAGCATCGATACGGTAGCTAACAGTAAATATGGCTTCTATCACTCCGTTTGGAGCTGTGCACAAGGAGACCCAAATATCATGCCTTGACAGACCCATATGCGTGCAAGCGATGTGTGAGGATCAGTATTGAATCTGTCCCGAACGGTACGGTTCTTCTATTATATCTAAGTTGTCAATCATACGTACTTTACGGAACCGATTAATTCTATGTAGATGGATTAGCATTGCTAAGCACCAAATAGCTGCAATCTTCACGTAAAAAGCTACTATCGTTACTACGGTTTCATTTGCTATCAATATCATTTCGCACTTCGTTGAACAATAGATTAAACAAGTAATATCTCAGTTGGTCCTTTTCGTAGCCCAATCCATGGTACTGAGAACTGGTGCTAGAAAAATTACTTAATGAAGATTACTCATATATCGATCGAGGATTAAATACGAAATTCAGAATGGCTAAAATAGTGCACCATTGTAATCATCTGGTACTGCACCATATTTATTTTGAGTTGATATTCTGTAACCTATACGTACTCTAAATGATATCCTGCTATCTGTTTACTTGATGATTTTTACCGTACACAATCGAACTCCATGAAGTTTATTGGGCAGACACTGATAGAAATAAGATCGAATGCGTATTTTATCATATTTACCCAGCACCATAACCCATATAAGAGACACAGTCTTCGTATTTGTATCAGGCTGATGAGTTGTTCTAGACAGAAAATAGCTTCAAGCGCGTTTCTCGCTATGCCTTCTTGGCCACATAGTCTTTCACTGCTCAAAACCGCGCCGGTCCGTCGGTAACAAGGACACCTGCAGCAGCGACGGCGAGCCGTCCGAGTTGCTCAAAACGTATTACGCCTTTTTAAAGAAGGTCATTCCCTTCTTAATCCGCTGCTCCACTGCTCTCGTGATTGCCATGTATAATAGGCATGTTGTAGGCGCTTCGATTGTTGCCGTCGTGACGCTGGACTTACTTCATCACAAGGAGGCGGCGGTGGCGGCCATAGCGACCGTTAAAAGCAGACAAAGCATCTATGCTGTGACACCGTTACGTAACAGTTTCATAATCGGTAAAATCCAGCAGTAGCCAGACGTCAGTCGATAGCTAGTGTAACAGTTGGACAACTAGCTAGCCCTGAATTTACGTGTTCTGTAGACTCATACGCATTGAAAATATAAGGCTATTCCTAAATATTTGTTCTAGCTTATCTATCGGCAATATGGCGCTTAGTCGTGTCTCGGTGCGATAGATTCTCCATCGTTTCATACCGATAATGCTTGGGATTTCGATGTTACTACAGTAAGTTACACATGAAACTAGTCTATTAGATCAATAGATTGAGAATTGTTTTTATAGCCATACACTTTCTTTAAATCAAATTGTTCGCCTATATCTAGAAAAAAAAATATTGACGGTATGGCTGAGAACAGCCAACAACCCAGCAGCTAGTAGTCTTTTTCTATGGATCGCTGTTTTTTTTAGCTTCGTGAACATCATCGAGGCCGTATGGTGCCCCAATGGTATGATTAACCGCCCCACAGTAATAGTAGCTTTCGAGCTTAACTTCAACAGTGGCTAACGTAGTCGACAGTGTTTCTGATGTCCGCTGACCTGCCACAACAGTGTGTTGAGTTTTGCTGCCAGGGGAGGGGGGGGTGGTGGCTATACGCAGCCCGAAACAACGATAGACTTTGCTATGGATTGGTTTGGCAGTTTCGTCTGCTGAAATTTCTGTCCTTCCGCAACCGCGTTTGGCGCTGATGTCGTTGTTGTGCAATGGAACATGACGTGTCTAGACGGAACACCGAAGAATCCCCCGAAGTCACGAATTTTGGCGCTGTCTAAGCCGCACGGTAATCACTGTCGGTCCGTTTATTTGGATGAGATTCAGTGACTCTTTTAGTGGCTGTAGTATTCATTTTACTGGCGCTAGTAGGTTAATTGATAGTGGCTATGGCAGACCTCCGAATGAGGAAACACCCCCAGACTCTCAGATATCGAGGGAGATCGAGAAAGTTAGTTGTCGGAGAAACAAATGAACGTGTAAAGTGAACGAGGTCCACCAGCTGATACGAAAGGTGAAATGGTTTACCAATTCGCCTAGTTGTGACGTTAGGGTAGATCTACAATGTAAAAGGCGTCGCGTTAGCAGCGATGCCGGCAAAAAGGTGACGCTAGTTTGTTGCGTCGTCCTTCTTGGCCTTTCGCCAGTTACTAACAGCAACGGCAAGTCGCATGACCAGCGGGCGAGAAGGACACAGCCGATAAGATCATTTGACTGAAGGGAAGAAACAAACAGAAGAAATCAAATATATAGATAGAGTCAGACACAAGTAGATGTTGTCCTACCGCTATACCATGAGAGTGTCATGGACCGTTTGTATATGTGTTGATGTGCGGACGAACGTCCACATATGACGATTGTAATGTGATTGGGTTTTGTATGGAAAGAAATTACGGAAAAATATTTTGCAAAAGAAAAACAATATTTTGCACTGAGGACCAAATGGAATGACGTCTTTGTTTAAACGAGAGAAATGGGTGGAATTGTACTTTTTTTTGGACGGCTGTAATAACAATGCTTAATAATGTATGCTGGTAAATTATATGGTCGTATTGGCACCAAACAATTTTGTGTCGATAAGGTTTTTTTACTTCGTATTCCTTGTGATACTTAATTTACCTGTTTGGCATGGATAGTAAATGTCCGCACAGTCTGCAATTACATGCACTGTCTCATCGATTAACGGCCATTCTGCTTTTGCAAACAAACGGTTCCATTGTTTTTCTTTTTTTTTTTTTTTTTTTTGTATGTTTCAGTGATTAACATACGCATGTTTTTATTGGTATTATTCGATATACACACAACAATGATGGTTTTATAGTTGGATGCTAACCATGAACCCCATTGGCTAACCTTAGCTAATCTTAAAGCTAGCATTTACTTACATCGTTAGTTAAACTATCGATCGGAAACAACTAGCCGCTTGTTAGGTTTGGATTTTTCAGACATAGGTCGATAAGGTTTTGTGATAGAATTCTGTGAAAGGATTTGCCAAATTTGTTTAACACAAAGAATTGTCTTATTATGTTTTTCGCTCATTTTTCGGTAGTTTCTTCGTTGCGATGGTGGCTAGGAACCGAGTTCAACCAGAAGGCAGGCAGGCAGGCAACTTTCAGTGTACCTTAACGAGTGCTCGTGAACCTTTTTAATGCTGTGATAAATATAAATTTCATTGGATTCGTTTTTTCCATATCGCGCTCAAAGCCTACGAGAAACGAGTGATTAGTATGAAAGTGATACGACGCAATTGCATAGAATATTTTAGTTAAAATTGTTTGATAGTTATTTAGAACCCGAATCAGATAATAGCTTTTTTTTTATATCTCCCTTGAAGAAACTTGGGAATGAACGCTTAACTTGCCTCTAATCAAAAACTTTCTACCGTCCAGTGTGGTTTATACGAAAGGAATCAACGTGCCAGACTGGAAGTGACAGCTTAAAACATCGTCGCGGTGTTCTTTTTCTTTGTCAAAAATTCTATTCTATCTATCTATAAGACAGCGCACTATTCTAGCAGGTCAAATGCGTACAGGAAGGCCGACCCTGTTTATTAAAGCGTTCAACAATAACGAATTATTGTAGATTCTTTTTTAACGCAAAAACGTCTACGAGGGGTAATACGACTAGTAAGAGAATGGACGTAATATCAATAATTTATTTATGTTTGAGTTACCTCAAGTTAGGTAAAAAAAAAAAAAAAAAGATTCGCGTCACATGCAGTGTTGTATGTTAGTAAACAAAAAAAATATACTTCTTATGTTATATATGTACATGTCTTTTGAAAAATTAGACCGTAGCACCTTTCCGACAAAACTGGTGCTTTCAAAAATTATCTTAGTAGAAAGCTAAGCGTTATTAAAATATCATCCTCACCGATAAGTCTTATAAGGTACGATTCCTTTCGAGTTTTTTGAAATGTAGAATCTTCTTCTACTAGAGGAAATTCACCATCATTGTCAGCATTGCAACGATCACTGAAGCAGTAAGAGCGTACGGCTATCAGAGACATGAAAAATCAACATCTTATATTGCAGGATTCTTGCTCAGACACGGACAAGTTCCTGGACGAATAAATGGCAGATGAGTCTTAGCATCAATCGTCTAATGGTCGAGACACATTCGACTATTGACCTTTTTTTTTGTTCTTCCCTCAGGGATAAAGAAGAAGCCTAATCAGAGCATGTATGCATACGCTTCGTGCTATCAACACGACCTAGGTCGACCTTGTTTGGGTCCGGCAACTGTTCATCAGCGGAACATACAAAGACCTTATGTCTGGAAACTGATACAGCCAACTTTATATCTAAATGGTCTGGATCGCGTGTCATGTCTGATGAGACAGGAAGCACCCTGTCTTTACATTTCTGTATCTCTACTGCTGTTTTACGGATGGTAGTTTCGTGCATGTTATGGCCGGTGGCATCTAGTACTATCTATGGCCTACACCCAGGTGTCGTGAGAGATGTGAACGGGTGATTTAGAAACGAGTGTCTGATGTGTTCGAAAGTTTAGGCCTTTTGAAGTTTACAATTGTCGAGAGGATTCGTTCCATCTAATAAAGCATTAGATAGGCGCTAGAAGGTGTTGGAAGAGCCGTTTCCATACTATCGGAAGGAGTCTATTGAAATTGATGCACCAGCTCAATCGGCATTTCTACTTCGAAATTTACAAAGCAATTGTTTATTCAACAAAATTGTCAATTTTAAAGTAAAAAAAAAAATTAACTAAGCAGCTTTTCTAACTGCACCCTCTTTGACAATGAACTTTTTGTTACATTTAGAAAACCTAACAGTGTACTGAAACGTCTCGTTCTTTTCTAAAATTGTAAGCAATTTTATGTTCGGAACACCGTTACACAGGAGGCTGACCAGTTAAATTTTTTTTTATTTAATTATTATAATATTAATAGATTTAATCAAATTTGAAAAAGATAAAACTGTTACAAGCTATGGAGTTTGGTTATGTCAGGTAGCTGTTATCCCGTATTTCCAATGTCGTTTAGCGATACCATTATGTTAAACATCGGGTTTTTTCATACAAACGACGAGCAGAATTACTATCACCAGATATTATACATGTTACACAAATGCCTCAAACCGAAAACGGCGAATAGTTCATTCGTATACAACGCAGCTCTACAACGTAATACTCGGGGATTATAAAACGTCATCTAAGGATAATTAAAATACAGCAAAGTATAGTACTGCAGAGCAGATCTCATATGCCCAATCATTTATTTCGGCCTTTGATAAGTCAATGTCCATTCACGCCTCTCCCGCACCCGTGCCAAACGCAGCTCACGATTTTGTAAACAAACTCTGGATTTAATGACCGCATTCGAATCATATATCTGTCAGTCGTTGTTCTGCTCAAACGAACTCAATTGTTTTCCGTATATAATACTTCTACATGCATGGCAATAGCCCCATTGTCGACTTGCGAAACTTCACAAACAAACGTGGAGTTTAGTCGTAGGCATTTGTTTGCACGCGACAAGATCGCTGTGGATACCGCCGCCCCTATCACGACGCCGACCACCGTCGCTGGCGTCAGTCGCATATACCAAGCTTATCCAATAACTAAAACAGTTACTCTTTGGTTGTACATAATACAATTCTATACAACAACTCTTTCCAGTTCACCGCACACTTGCTGCCTCCGCCCTCAAGGGCAAACAGACCGAGGCAATTGCCGGTAATGTTGGTAGCCCCGGATGGCGGCGGGTATGTGAGCGTGTCTACAAAGTAGGGATGTGGAGAAGTCTCGCCTGTTACGTGCACCCGGCTGTGTTCGATACAACGAGAGCGAGGGAGGCGATCGCGTGAAAGAGGTAGAGAAATAAATAGATTGAGCGAGATCTAAAGGAAGCTTAAGTGCTCCTTGACGTAATACAATGTTCTACATTGTGTCCTGGCAGCGATCATTCCCTTGGCGAGCCGCTGGGCCCTGCCCAACAGTTCTGCCACGCTCATCCTGCAACCGGCACCAAAGCTGAGCTTCCAAACACCCCTTGTACCCCCTCTCCCCTTTACGCCTCGATCCGCCTACATCGGATTACTCCGCCGTTGTCACGCATGTGACGATCAATTATGCTGATGCGACAGGAGTGAGTAAGGTGGCATATGCACAGAAAATGTTGCAACTGAAAGCGATGTTTCAGCTCATGATTCATTTTGACTGGATACTGCCTACGGTTCTTATATTACGTTTATAAATAGGTAGCTTGCGTCAACACATCGAATGTAACCGTTTTCCTGCTACCGGCCAGGACAGTGTCATTGTTGCGCTGGTGCCTAATGAGGATGAGAAGTTTTATGGATTGTCGCAGGCCTTTCTGGGCATTCATTTTAGGCTAGATTCGGGGGGCTTAGGTAAAAAGAGAATGAGTAAAACCTTCATTATAGTTACTATTGGTTATTTCGAGTATTGTAGCTATATTTATGATTACTATAGCAAGAAGAAGCCCTATAACCCGTGTGGACCGTCCATGAATGTACTAAATGTCCCTCGTATGTCAATTTTCACCTCATACGAACAGGGATAGTGCCAGCTGATGTCTTTGGCTCAGTTAACGTGGAGTGAAGCTGTGGGTAATGTTGGGATAAATATCGAAATGAATCACACGACAAAGACGAATGGAACCAGATAGATGAACGGTATGTAGCTATATATGTAGGATGCAATGCGATCAAAATACGAGCACACGAATCTGTGAGATTGGATGTATGGAGATTGTAACTTCGGCAAAATATGCCTAACACAAGTTACAAATGGCTTGATGGCCAGAAGGGCAAGTTCGTTGGGAATGTGCAAGAAGTATGACATGGTACAGAATGAGCTTTTGATTAAAATGCACAGCAGATATATGACCAGTAGAGAGCTCTGCTTTGTTCTCCGCGACAAAGTGAGTTATCCGGGTTAGCGCAAACAAATTGGACCTTTGAACGGCCCTATGTGTACTGAAATGGTTCGTGGATTCTATTTAGGAATTTGATGCATACTCTGGCAGCCGCAGGCCGACAGAGTGAAACTCATCTGGGACTAAAGCTCTTGAAGATTCCGTTAGGTGGGGATTTCACTTATACAACCTCTCTTATGGGCGTCTTATTTTGACTAGAGAAACGGAAAGGAAGCATCGCGCAGGAAAATCAGACAGCCAAAATAAAATTGCCAATTGGGGTCCCTAGCGCTAATCGGTATTGAAAAACCGTAGACGTTTTTAAGCGGTTATTTAATTACGATGTCACGGAAGAAACCCGAAGTAGCATCCATTGAAAGGTTTAACTAGCTTCTACTTTGATAGTTCTTTGTAGGAGCGATAGATTAATTAGGAACTTGAAGCGTCCATTAGTTCTCAGCTTGAGCGAGAAGTGAACTTATTTATTCTGGGAATCATATCGCGCGGCATCACTGGATAAATCTACCATGTATACCTTGGAGGCGTTCGTGTGTGCTTTGATATTGGAACCTTTGACATATGTTTGGACCGAAGACATGTTTTAAGCGAGTTGAAACAATCGTATTGACGGGTTGTGCGAGCCGCGTAACACAGCTAGGATGAAGTAGTTTCGCGTGGGGGCGGGTCACACGCATTGATTTTCGAGTAAGACTTACCGATGCAAAAGTTCGAATCATGTTTGGCACTGGTCAATAACTTAATCAGATTTCAACGATTTTGTTTCAAGTTACTTTGATCAGACTAAAAAAAGTAAAGACAGACAAGATAGAATCATTTGTCTGTGCCCATTTTCAATTAAAGTAAGTCAGCAAGGAGTCTGTGTCCAGCGCAATGCTTCTATTCTCCTCTAGTTTGAGCTTTTCGTGGAAAGCGTTACCTATATATTTTGAAGACAGGAGTTCGGAAAAGGCTGAAGTTCCACTGAGGGGATACATTGAAAGCGTAACATCGATCATTGCAACCGACGGTTAACGGTAAATCGTTAGACTTGACATTTTAATGACCCAGACGTAAGTGCACTACCTCTGAAAATATCGTTAAAAAAAAGTTGGTCCCGTAAATAGCTCGTGAGAGATGAGCAGGAGCTAGGCCGTTTGAACTTGCCGACTCGGTTTCTCTCGAAATGTGTCCCTACAATGAGCAGTGGTAGAAGAAAGGCCTGAAATAAATCGTGCTGATTCATTGATCATATGCGGGACACACAGGATCTTTCTGCACGACGTTGCAGGCACTATCGTTGTAGAATAGTTATTCTTCTTCGTTCATTTGAATTAGTATCTGGATAAGTAAGTAACACGTTGAGTATACCTATTTGCGGCATGTGCATTCAATGTGTCCTATATTGTAAAGTTTCATTGAACTTTTACTGAGTGTTAAATTTCTCTATCAGATATAAATAAAGAGTGAATCGTTCGGGATCTCTGCCTAATCATTTCATTGTAGAGCTCACTCAATAAAGTCAACATTTTGCCTCTTTGAGCGTTCCGAACACCCCGCGGTTAAAAAGTATACCTGGTTCCGGCCTTCGGTCCCACCCGGCATTAAAGGCGGCACGCTAAGCCAAACGTGTTAGGAGCCGTAAAAATGTATTCCAAGTCTGCATTAGGCGCCTAAGTAAACGGTAAAGTGAACCATATATATATATATATATATATATATATATATATATAGCGGGGGAACGGGGGCGCAACCCACCTTTGCGAATTATTTCGACTAAAGTCTCTGGAAGCTTTTCCCCTGCATTCGCCATCTTATTTATTATAGAAAAATGTTTTTTCGGCTTCGCTAGATTTTGGCTTCTATTATTATTAGCTGCGCAGAGCTAAAAATAATTTTCGCAATTCTTCCGTTTCCGGAAATAATCATATTAAGTCTGGCTAAATCTATTCGACAAGGCGACAGAATTTACCGACAATTCTAAAGGGAACACCTTTTTTAGAAAGGGAGAGTATGTCTTGTAAAACTGGAACCGTGTTTGGACTCCTCTGCGGAGCTCAGCGAACGATTGGTTTGAAATGATTTTAACGTTAACTGGAGTTAGAGTATTGTGACTTCCTTTGAAGGTGTCACCTATTAGGGTAACTAGTTACTGTTTCGTGCGAATACTATACACGTATGCAAGTTTACTTAGCTAAACAATCAGCGTGCTTTGTACATACTCAAGTATCGTCATAATAAGCATTTTCATACGCGGCAAAGCTTAACGCCATAATGGACCTTGTACGACTCTTGTGACGCATGTTGCCTATTAAGACTAAACTTAAACGGAAAATATTGTTAAGTAGTTTATACCGCGAAAACGATGTACGTAAATAGAAACAACAGGTAAAACCCCTTCGATATATGATCTTCCGGATGGAATATAGTTATTAATAGTGGTGCGGGTCACTTTATAAAACATGTAACGAACACAGACTTTAATATTAACTCTCTCAAATAATTACTCCAAAATGCTTCAAAGTTATTCAAGTACTCACGAAAAAAGCAATTTCAGTTTTAGGAACAGTTCTGTCCTTCTACAGAGGACAAAACGCAAAATCTGGGTTGCGACTTAGACTCAGGACATTCATCAGATTTTTACAGATGTGATAGAGAGTGATACCTAGAATTAAACTTGATTTTATTCAACCATACATTTATTGTTGGTTATGCTGTTATATCTTAGATTTCGCTAACGTTGAATCACGCCATTACCGTCAATCCTTTCGATTCGACGCAGGAGAGACAGGTTTTTAATTGAACCTTCTACGACCGATTGGCCACGTAGCGAATACGCATTTTCGATGTCCGGACGTAGAACGGATGGTCAGATGACTCACGCTCCATACAGCACATACATTTGTATTAAGCCAAATCAATATGATCTACAAAAGATTATATCGCCTTAACATTAATTTTTTTATCACGGTCTCACTCAGCTTATCTGCTGGCTATTTGTTATTCCCGAATACGGCCACCACCTGTACGGCATACGTTACAATTATAGATAACAGAATTCTGGCGTTAGGCCAGCCTTGAAATAAAGTGGTAACACGTTTATATTCCCAGGCCATCTCATTCCACTCCGGGTCACAAACACGAATCCCACATACGCTAGCATACATGAGCTGACGATCATCTCTTTATGGCCGGCCCTGCTACTGTGTGGGTTTCTTGCGAGTTCACGTTCTTCTCTTTTCTGCTTTGCCCTTTATTCGACGTCCGATTGAGTCTCGATGTGTTTCGACCGCAAGCAGTCATTGTACGTGCTCCACAACGCAAGCATATCCACTACGCTACGTGTACGAAGGGAAGCGGCTTGCTCGCGATGACTATATGAACGATATGTCGGCTATTGGTAATCGTTCCGCCTTCATTGGCGATCAGTATCGTGAGCCGGTTGGAGAGTAAGAACGTCCTTGTCAAGCCAAGCTGCAGCCTTGCCCAACAGCAACAGCAGCAGAAGAGGCTCGAAGTCTTTCAGGCTGAAACTCGATAGAATGGTTTTTTCTCTTTTTATAGTCGCTCTAACAAATTTTTATGTATTGCGTGCCTTAGCCAGCAGCCGTAACAGTTAATGTTATGATAGAATAATCCCTCAGAGGGTATATCCTGGAACACCTGATGGCGGCGTTAAGCTGGTAATAGGGTGTTAACATTTCTCTCTATTAGGAGATTTGCGTTATTTACTGAATGGTCGTGCAGAGCGAAGGCGTTTGTCCTGGCTCTTTATCTGTCTCAACGACCCTGTGGGTCGTTGAGGCATATAAGAAGAATTAAACGGGACTGTGCCTTTTGAAATATAATAGGCTTGGTCTCTTGAATCTTCTTGACGCGTTAACATGTCTGTCTTAAATGTATGAAACAATTTTAAATGGATTTGAATCGTATACGGCCTTGTTGGTATGGTTTTAATTTTAGGTGACATATTACATCACTCGAGGTATCTAGTAGCATATGCGCTTCATCCTGTCAGTGTATACGACCAATGACAAAACTTTTTACTTTCGGCGGAATCTACCGTGAAGTCTTGACACTTTCATTATGTTCCGTTTTTATCGGCTTTTCGTGTCTAGCTGGCGGTATGAGCTGATGCTTATATGATGATCGTGGTGGCTACGATATGAAATCAAGAAGCATAACGCTCTTTGCAAGGCTATCCACTGTCGCCATTTCCTGAAACAAGCCGACATTGTGCGACCGCTACTTTTTGCGGAAATACTGTTGATTTTATTACAATTTACTGATTATAGAGAACCTACCTTTTCAGTAGCCTATGATCGATCGTTTCGATATATATATTTCGATAGATGGCTACCTTCTTACTAAATTTAGTCAGTCTTTCAATAACAAACTAAACAGTCAACAAACCTCAATATACGCGCACAACATTTACTTCGAGCGAATTGTTGTTCAATTTTAAGTGACAATTCCACTTTTTAGTCCTTCGTATGCTTCAGACTTAGCAGCCTTTTTTAGAGAGCAACTTTGCGCGTGCCGTTGTTTTAGTCGAGCCTTGCCTCTAGTGTCGGATGTGAGTGCTAAGTATTTCTGTCAGGTTTGTTTGTTCAATGGTCCTATGTCGGGAGAAGGAGTTCTGGATGGGGCTTGGCCTGTGCTAGCCTGTCTGTTCTTCCTACGCCGTCGAGATGTGACACAATGTCTCATTTTCTTTGGCTTTGGCTCCTCTTCCCCCGCCATAGGGATAAGTGGAGGTAGTATTTTTGCTCAACCTCTCATAGATCACTTTTTTATACCGGTGACTCTCATTTGCTATGGTTAGCGGTGCCTAACTCGGCGCCTTGCCTCGTCCAGCGCATAGCCCCTATTTGACTAGCGCTGCAGGTCTTCGCAGGATTTGACAGTTCATGTCTCCTTTTTCGACAGTCAGTGCCCTCAAGTTCTATGGCGGCGCTACTGGAAGAACCGCTGTAGCTGCTACTAGCCCTGAACAGCTGCGAGCAGCTGTTAGAAGCGGGCTAATGCCTTGCTTTGTTCTGCCCAAACGTCGCGAGATATCAGGACATCCGGCGGTGGTTAAGGCGGACTGACGGTGGCTTCCAAAAACCAACTAACAGTCAGATGGATGGATGAAAGAACGAACCAACAATATAAGAGACCTTGGCAGAACAGAACGTTCTGCTGCTATTCGCGAAATCTTCTGTGCGTCAGTCTGCGCCAGCTGCGTCGTTTTTTATTGCAAAACGCATTCGGGCGAGGCAATTCCTTAGAGTACTGCATTCGGTGCGCCGCTGGTAGTGACTGGGGTGTTCATGGTTCGTTCGACATTCACTCGAGAAATAACGACCCAGAGACAGAGTAAGTCAAAGTTCCGTTTTCTTCTTGAGAACTTCATGATGCCAGCGTCATGTTTCGTTCGACATTCACTCGAGAAATAACGACCCAGAGACAGAGTAAGTCAAAGTTCCGTTTTCTTCTTGAGAACTTCATGATGCCAGCGTCATGTCACGGGTCGAAACGGGTAAAAACAATGCAGGCCTAAGTCAAATTTGATCGCAATCACTGCACCAAATTGCACAGCTACATCGCTGCTAACACATCGACACTAGCGAAATGTACGATCATGTAATAGACGCGATAGGGGTGCAGATGAAATAAAAACTGCGATCATGCCACGGCTTTTGGCTGGTCCACTAGCCACCCAACGTTCGTCGGCCAAATGAGATTTTGCAATTATCAGTTTGACCGCTACGTATAGCGCAGCGTCTCTGCTGTCTTTCGCTGTTTTTTTTGCGCTCTCTTTAGAGCTTTCGAATTCTGGGACTGGGCTACTGGGAGGTGGAAGGCAGATAGGTCCACTTTTGTGAAGGCTTTCCCTGTTGCACTTTGCTATTTATTATCGACTTCGGCGTTGCCGTCGGTTGGTCGGTCCGGCGGACGCTGCCTTTATAATACGGACGCTCCGTAGAGTACTTTCTGTCTTCTACTCTGTTCACTTAGTGTGTACACGTCGTGGTGCCAGTGACAGCTAATAACGACAACTCGAGAGAAGGTTGTCTAGATAATAAAAGGATGGTAGCGGCTGGAGGCCATAACGTGACTCGACTCTCCTGCACACGCTCTTATCCGTGAACCCGTTCTCCTTAACTATATATATATGTATATAAGTATAAGTGACAGCCGGAATGCGTTCGAAATCTTAATAGTAATATCTATTTGGTTTTTGTTTAACATATACCTTTACAAATGATGACTCTTCTATAGTGGGCTTAGGTCTAAAATATATGTACGTATCATTTATTAGCCTCTAACCTAAAAAAGAACAAGACGTTTTATTTTTTATTGAAACATTTGGAAAAATCTCTAATATTTAAGAGAAAAGAAATAGCGAACTTCCAGCTGGAAGTTCGCTATTCCTTTTCTCTAGGAAAGAACCTCTGGAAACGTAGGTAACTGACAATTGTATTGAACATTTCCAAAACAAAAATAGTTTTTCTGCTCATTCTAGAAACAAACTATGGAGTTTCCCTATAAAAACCTATAAAATATTTTCTAATTCTAACCTAGCCACTGAATTCACATACTGGCTGTGATTGTTCTAGATATGGAAAAAATATGAGGAAATGTTGGCTCAGTAAGCTCCTTTTCTAAATAGTTTTGTCTTTGCCAACCTCACCGTGATAGATGTTCAAGCACACGTAACAGCTTATGTGCCGCCGTCAACACCGCTCAACGCCTTAGGTGTGATATAGAGAAATTTTGAATAATAGGCATCAACAACCTCCTAGCAAAAAGTATAAATAGCCAAAACCAAACAAAAGGGCGTATTACGCCTTCGTCCAGATGAGCAGACGATGCTGAAAGCTGTGATATGATGATAAAAAATTCGAAAATAATGCGTCAATTGACCCGGACCACTGTGTTACCCTGGTTTTGCTGTTTGCTACAAACCTGACTATATGTGATAGGCTATCCGTTATTATTCCTTGTACCCTTATATCGTGACGCCATTCGGTTAAAAATGCGTTGTCAATAAAGAACCTTGAGCCCAGAGGGTGGCAGCGATACCTTCTGGAAGAATGATTCGGAAGACATTGAGGCTATGCTGTCTGTATATGGCAGAAACAATTCCTTCTAGAACTTAATAATGCTGTAAAGAACGTACGTTTTATTTTTGTCAGCAAAAATTGTATAATGACCCATGATTTCACTGCTAAACATTGTTTCATAAATGGAGAACAAACAATCAGAAGAATCTAATGGCATAAAATCTAAGCCTGGGTTTGAACTGTAGAAAGCACACGCCCGTTCACGAATTGTAGAGGAGTCTAACCTTACGTTAAGGATTCCAAGTGATCCTAGAGTTATGTGATGCAACGATCAAATAGTAAAGGAACAAGAAACAATTACTCTAAACAAACAATAGTGTGCTTTTAATCGACAACTACGCTCAAGCCAATACCTTCATGTTGATCGTAGATCATAGTTTTAACATCCTGTTTTGCTGACACTGAATTTTCCTGACGAACGGCAAAAAATTGATTGCTACATAGCTTGTTAATATGATCCGATTTAGGTTATTGACGTAAACAAGAAGGAAATATTTTATTATATAAACTGCGATTTTCCTAAAGTTAACTATTAAAGTAAAGTTAACTGTTCTGTACTCGCAGATACGGTCGAATATTAACAAACAATGGACAGTGTGCATGTGTGACTAGCCCCAGAATGATATTCTTCGTTTGGGTAAATAGTAGTTTTATTAGGCATGGTATTCGCTTATAGAAATGCATATATCAGGAAAGTTGTCTGGGCCTACTTTATTTTTTTATATATTTATATACTTTCGACATCATTAATATAATCCCGAAAACAATAACTTAAGCTCGATAAGCTCGATTTCCACAATCTTAAGTGAAATTCGACAATTAGAAAAATGTTGGTGAACACAAAATTTCAAAATGACCGATGCAACAGATTTGCAAGCTAAACGCTACGATTGCAGCCATCCCCGCGCTGTGTTCTTCTCGAAGGAGTCCCTAACAGTGACCTTGTCCTATTGAAGGTATTGTCAGGGTATTTCCGGTGTAAAATAGGACTGAACATTTTAACTTTTTGTGACCAAAGCTAACGTCGTATGCCACTAATAATTAAACTATCAGCGGAAAAGTATTCACCAATATTTCGCTTCATCATCAAGAATCTAGCCGACTGGCACATTCACAAGCCTTCGTTCAATTTATATTTATCAGTGTTTGGGTACTTGGCCTTAAACCATAATGGTCTTAGCAGAGGAAAGCCAATTCCTGGGGAACCATTCGATATTATTGGTCAATAATTGCAAAACCCCGATGTTCTGTTTCTCGTAACTCTGTTTGTTTTATTTTCAAGTTCTTATCTTTTTTGATCATATAGACCATGCAGTTCTAAGCTAGATGATGGACGTACTGAAGCCGATTCATGAACTGAGGATTGGCATAATACCTACTTGACTGTAAGAGCTCTGGCTATGAGGATCAAAAAAGCGTTCGGTAGAACTGCGTTTTCCACAACAGATTTCCTCAGGGTCCCCTAGTTCTTTCGAAGCGCGTTCACGCTATTGTAGATTGGTAAAACGAGTAGTAAATGTATTATTTCGTTAACTAATATCGCACTGCCAGGGTAAAGCAATTGTAAAGAAAGACTGGCTTCAAAGAGGTGGGAAGATCTAATCATGTGTGAAGAACCTAACGAGGTTCAACGTGAAATAAACCAAAAATAATTTACATTAACACTGTTAATACCCTTTGTGTCTGGTCCTTGGTCTGTCGGGTTTCCTGTCACATGATTATATTATTCGTGTTAGATTCCTTTTAAAATGAAGACAGTTCCAATTTAAGTTTATCTCTGGATGCATTTTATCAACGATATGCAAATATTTGACATTTCCGTCTGAGAGGATTAGTTAACTCAATGATTTGCACACAGTACGATAAAATTCAGCCATCCGAGGCGGCGGCTATCGTTATTGTAAACCATTTCCTTGTTTACATCATGACTCCCATATACATGAACAGAACCGCGCTAACTGTGCTCCCTTTTTTATCTTCTTCTTTGATTCACATAATCTTTTTCATTAATGCAGCCCTTTCGTCTTGTATTGAATTGTACATGTAGTCACAATTTCGAGACCTTGACAGCTTCTTACGTATGTACAGCTGAGGAAACACGCGGAAAAAACAACGACTACAGGCACCATAAAGGTCCGGCCCTTTCTTTCGTCATTGGCCATCTGCTTCTTTCTCGAGATTTTAGCATGTGTTGTTCTGAACTCCCTTCGGAAGGAGCTCAACAAAAGCGGCTACGTCAGCGCACAGAAGAGCGACTGCTTTGCGAATCGTCTCCTGTACGAAAAGACCCGCTGGGCACTCGACTCTCCTCAACGATGAATATGAACCCGCAGGCATACATAGTCTATGTGTATGCTCTACGAGCTTGTACTGAATTTCTGCATGTTTCTCGTGTTTTTCTTACACTACCTTCGTGTGCCGTCCATGCGTGGACATTAATCAAGAAGAAAGAAATCCTGCTTGCACAATGAGTGCACATTTGTACACAGGAACAGACACACGCCGGCTAAGAAAAGGAAAACATGGAAGTAGCCTCGACGAGCAAGGTAACGCGTGAACGAACGAGATTAATGAGACTGTAGGGGTTGAGCATTATATTCTATTCCCTTTCGTTTTTCCGTTTCTCACTTCTCTTCTTCTGCGTGAGTGTATTGAGAACATTTTGTGTAAAAGTAGGTACAGTCCCTCATCTCCCCACTGGGTTTGAATTCCCCTCACTATCTTCCGGACCTCCCGTTACTCAACCCTCCTTTTTTCCATGTACCCCTCTCTTTTTTTCCGTTTCTTCCTCCTGTCTTAGTAACCCGATACGATCGCAAAACTACAACTGGAGCCATGCGCTAGTTCGAGCTGCGGCGTTTGTGCGTCTCTGCTGGCTCGCGTGTGTGAAAGGGGTGCTATGAGTTTGTATGCCTGCGTGAGTGAATGTGTGCTCATGATGTGGCAATCTCCTTCATGGTGCCTCAACTATGGCACCGTAGTCCGCCGCAACCGACGGTAGTCTGCGATAGCCGCGGCGTTGCCTCGGCGTATGGCAACGTTGTATTCACTTCCGCGAGTCGCTTGCAACGTACGCCCTTGCCCCGTCTTCTCCCTCTCATGTGTTGTAACATCGGGCCGTTCATGCTCAGACCGAACAGACCGCTGTACCGCTGGAGCGTAAGCTGGTATCATCAACTTTGCGAACGCCTCCCGTCTCCTCGCTTTTTACCCCACCTTGCCCCCGTGGAACGTTGGCTAAGTCTGTGGCCTCGACGTTTTTGCCTGCGCCGCCTTGCTCCTTTTGGCAGCTAGGCCAGCAAAAGAGGCAGGTGATCGTTGCCTGCAAAGACTCTCTACCGTTTTTTTTCCATAGTGTTGTAGTATTTTGCAGCGAAAGGTGAGTGGCCGATCGACGAAGCAGGCTACTGCGGATGAAATTTTACCCCTGCCACCTGCCCCACACGCATAGTGTAATTCTAGTCGAGTAAATAGTGGCGGTACCTCCCTACAGCCAACTGTGCACCAACATTCGAACGTTGTCCATCTGCTGTATTGAGTTTAAAATGGGCCACTTATATACTCGCGGGTCCACAGATATATTTCTTTGTGGGCTTGAACTGTTCCGTTTGGAGAAGTATACACATTAGACCTGTGACAACATAAATGAAACCACGAAGAAGAAAAATGATATCAGCGAAGGCCAAATTGGTATAGTTATCGATATTGGTTCCTAAAGAACACTTGACATGATACAAAAGATTACCCAATTTTGCACTTCGTACGTATAAATTATAACGTAATAGAGGAAATAGTTAATCGCATTAAAAGGAACACGTTACTTACTCCAGTCAACTGACGAGCAAGTGAAGCAGATCGGCATTAAGAGACACGAATATTTACCAAAGTATTAAAAGGTTTATTTAGCGAAATTGATCTGCGTAATAGTTCACACACGCTTCACGCTACTCCTTTAGCCGGCCTTGTGTTTTGCTTGCCGTTCACCGTCCGTCAACGTGGTACCCTGTAAAGCTGACGACGCAGGAAGGTCCTGCGAAAACAAACAAATATCTTTGCATAAGAATTCCTTCGTCTTTCAGAAACTTTTTGAGATAAAAGCGGAGCTAGCCCACATGAAATGGACTGTTTATGAGTCACAGAAAATAAATGTAAAATAATTAAATTTTAGTTGAGGTTTGATTACAGTCCCTGATAGTTATTTCAGTAATGGCTTAAGTATTCTGCTTGTAATTGTTAATTGCATATTTCTCTGTTATCTTAGTTTGTCGTAGGCTTCGCTTAGGTCGATTTGGAAACTCTTTTTACAGAGTTAGGGTTGCTCAATTAAAGCAGATGAAATAGAATAGATAGAGCTTTTTTCTGTCCTGGTTATAAAGTTTCCAGTCCGTTCTCAACTATCCATTTCGTGGGCCTTAACACTCCACTTGGCAGGCTCGGTTTTCTGTTTCGTAGGCCTCATAACTGCTACATTATTGTCTACGCCAATTTTAATACGATTTCAATATATTTTTAATAGTAAGCTAAAACAAAATCTCCAAAACTTGACCCAACTTCTTGCCCGTAAATAATTCGCGATTTATTTATTCGTTCCTCAACGAATTCTACAAATGCGGTGTTTTTTATTTGAAAACGTATTTTTTTCCATTACATTACTTTTTTCAACGAACTTTTTTTAAGTTTAGTTAAAAAGTATGCGAATACTTTTACAGTTATTGTACGTTCGTGCGCTGTTTATCGTAAATCTTCGATAGGTTTAACCTATACGACCCCAACAGCCGTAACCAGCCAGCCAGCCAGCCAGCCAGCCAGCTCTTTTTCGCTTGCAGTTGTGCATTAGTGCCAAAATAACAATTTGGCTTAGCAAAAGGAAGGCTTATTATTGCATCAGTGGAGCAGTTTTCATCGACCGAGTTTTCGGCGGCGGGTAAAAACCTATTGTTTTGCGTGTCTTCGATCAGTGCTTCGAACTGGTTTTCAGCACAACGGCGACTCGCCTTATCGCTGTGATCGACTAAACAATACTAGAGACTCTGGCGTACATCGCTGACAGCAGGGCGTATTACTAGTCGTATGACAAGGAACAAATGGCCTAATAAATAAATGTGTCGGGTTTTTCGTCCGGTACTTACCGGCCGCTAAGCATTGCTCCATTGCACGGCTTGCTTCCATTAACATGAAACGGAAAATCTCTACGCCCGGCTTCCAACCTAGACCATTCCACGTGTTCTTAGGTTCAATAGGAACGCGCACTGTTACTGCACTATCTCACGAACGTAATTCAAAGCTGATTGTTATCTAATATGAGGAAAGAAGAAGTTTTTGTTTGCTATATGGGTCCCGTTTCACTGTTGTTTTGAGCTCTCGCTGGGGTCGGGACCTTTTCTAATGGATGGGTATATGCGGGCTGGCTGTCCATTAGAGATCGGTACGTTCGTGTGTTCCAAATGAATGGGTTGACGTTAGTGGCAAGTGCGGCTTTACGTCTTGCCTTCTTTAATGGCTAACTGTAAAAAACGTGTTTAGGGCCCATGCATTGTCGTTACTGGGTTTTTCGTAGACAGCTGTGGAAAAATGGCGTCATGGCTAGTCGCAGCAGACTAACAACGGTGTGTTGGACGGAGTCAGATATGATTAAAAGTGTAAAAAGCAGACACTATATTTCTCTCAGTCCTAGAGGGACGGATCAGAGCTGCTGCGCAATCTGCGCAAAAAAAAAACCCGGGTAGATTATTCATATTCAACCATTAGACAAGTATGTTGTCAACCATCGAAAAGTGTCTCGTCAATCTTTGTCTTGTACTTGTTTGAACAGCTATGCCAAATACAATTGATCACTTTGTCCTACTATCAACTACATGAATCATATTAAGAGGAATAGTTGCTATGGCCTGGACGTGGTATTTCGCTGGTTTTTGTTTCTATTGTAAATGAGCAATGTGGTTCCTCAGGCCGGGATTGCTTCTGTTTAAATGGCGCCATGAATAGTCGCATTACTAATGTCGATCGTCGTATCCAAGATCAAACAGATCAGTACATTTATGTTCGACCTTGGTTTTTAACAATACGATCGGCGGCTTTGTCATAGCGTAATAGTATACTTATCCATATTCTGTAAATTTCCTGTCTCTAAGGCGTAATTGCAAAAACAGAATATGAGTTTGTTATTAGATATAACATTACATTAAGAAACACTGTACTTTTTGCAGTAGCGAATTCGTTCGATAGATGCTTGCAGAGTTCCCAATTTCGATTTCAGAAACATTCGAACTTCATGTTCAGCGCCCCATTGAAACAGTGTTTCCGAGACCTGTCAGTTTTCTGACCCTTTTCAAGGTATTTTTTTGTCACTACTCGCTTCCATGGCCATCCATATTTTCTATCAACAAAAGCCAACAGATTCGCTCTGAACGTTTCTGTTTTCTAGAGGAATAGAGTGTTCTATTCTGAACCCTTACCTGCTGTGAACCGGTAATTTAGTTGCCAGTCGTTATTTTAGTAATAAGAGTAATGCAGCTGAAATTGTTTTCGGGGAACCTTCAACCGACCCCATTTTCCAGGACCTCATTCCCTCCATTTACCCGTGAAAAGGGGTACTCTAAGACCCGCTTCATTGTTCTGGCATGCTTTGCCAGTCTTCATATCCCAACAGGGACGGGACACAGAGCTGTCTTTTAGACCTGCACACATGTTCGTTCAAGGGTTGCACGGTTAGGGGATGATACCAAGGGCATTTCTTGCCGAAGGCATTTCTTTCTCCGAAAACACTTCGTGGGCCATGATGATGATTGCATCACTGCAACACCCCCGTCACCCGCAGCCTCCACCACTTCGATCGGGAGCGTTCGAGTCAGGAGGTTGCTAACAGGCCTGCGTGGCCCCAGCTTGATTTCACCACGTGCTCCCAGCAGCAGGGGCAAGGCAGTCGGGGCTTTGTCTCGGTCTTTCTACCGGACCAGAGTACTACTCGCAATTTATAGCCAGATACGGTCTGCAGCAGATAAAACTAGGGTAATACAATGTATAGGCTAGGGACGGAGGTGGAATAGGCAGATTGCCGAGGACGTTCAAGAGACGTTACAGGACTTGGTGTTTTTGGTTGTGAGCGGCGTCCAGCCGCCTGATCAAATTCCAGCCCAAGTCTGCGCTTTATCGGTTTGGTGGGAACAGGCAAGCTTTATTGAAGAGTTATTGGGGGCTGCCCCGCAAGGGCCGACAATCGCAGCCTGCCTGTTAGAACGTTGTTCAAACTGTCAGAACGTTGTGTCGGTGCTATGGTCTCATCAGCAGACTTGGTAGGTGTTTCGCATTTTCCGGAGATTGAATGAAAACACTTGCGACATTCATCATCATCATCATCAACAACAACAACAACAACAACAACAATAGGCGTAGATAGCAATGGATTCGTCAGGGGCTCAAACAACGTTAACAAAACCCGATCGTTTGAGTACCGCTTGTGTCGCTGCAACAGGACTAGTCTCAGCTGCCTGTTTGGCAAAATGACTTAGATCCTTGTTTATTTTGTTCGTGACTGTTTTTTCCTGACCCTTGAAATAACGACTCCGTCAACATTCTATAAGATTTATAGGATCACTACAAATATACCTAGTTGCATCTGTGTCTACTATATGCGCCGCAGCTGTGATTTTCTGTCTGAGTTTTGCTAATTCAAAAGTTTGCCGTTCTTGATGACAAAGCATCAGTACGTTTAGTTCTGTTATGGTAAGCAGGCATCAGCTGTAAATGACTCCAACGAATTACTTACGTCTATGACGTTATTGATAGTAGCAAAGCTTAGATAAAATCAATATGTGTTTGGATTAAACCCTAATAAGTGGTTGCATTTTTCTGCAGCACAGCTGAGCCGCCCCTGTATTAATAACATGTCGTTAAATCTCGTACGAGTCGTCCATTTTCGTTGCTAGACGCGTCTCGCCACACGACATTTGAACAATTTTATATGAAGCCCTGTTCGTATTGTCAAAAAGCAAGATAAATATGTTTATTGACATATAGTTCTTTATAAATGTGTTATATATGTATCTATCTGTAACGATATTGAGGATATATGTTATTGCCTGACCACGGTCCAGTGTGGCAACTTTCAACTCCCGTATCCGCTTTTTCCTCTGGCCGTTTTAAGCTGCTTCTTTTTTCAAAAATAAGCTAATGCACATCAAACTAAAATTCTTTATTAAACCCAGGAAGTTATCGGTAAAATGGTGATGGTCTTTCTGATCTTTTAAACCGTTGCGCTTTTTAGATACCTTTGGCCCACTAAGGCAAAAACTAAATAGGGACGGATTCGCTCGGATCTTGAACGGGTTTCCACCTAAGAATATTGTTTGACGCACGGCTGCTATCATTAAACTTGCAAGTTGAAAATTATGAGAACATGTTGTACATACATACATATATATATATATCTATATATATATAGAATTTCTTTTTTACTATGTATAGTTTGACCTCTATTATTTTATATACTGATGAAAAAATAGCCAAGGCTGCTATACGTCTGCTTTTACACACTGTCCGTTAATTCAGTTCTAGACCTGTGGGCAGAATCTTGCAGACCTCACATTTTTCCCGAGTATTAAATCATAAGACAAATAAAATACTGCTAAAGAGACTGATGCTGGCTGGAAACGTGTAGGATACAAGTTGAACTTAGTCTGGAGAAACTGGCGTCCACAGATCTTATTTGACCTTTTTGGCGCTTTTCGTCATGACGACGCCGCAGCCGTCGTCACTGCTGCTTACTCAACTGTCTCCATTTTGATACGTTAAAACCGTTATGTTATAAAACGCTATAGAGCGAAATAACTAGGAATCATCATCACCATAGTTCCGCCAGGAGTTCTACCAATCAGTTTAAGCTAACCCCATTATGATAGTGCTCACATTATGGCCGACTTCTCGGCTGGCCAGATCTGGCAGTCAGATCCTACCTAAGCAACCTCATTCGGCACATGTATTCAGATCGAAAGATTGAAAAAATTGCGATAAAATCGCAATTTTTCAGCTACCCGGCTGCATACGGAAACAAGGTAGCCGTAGACGAGAAGATTGACGTCCACTGAGTCAACCCGATCCTTAGGCACCTGAAGCCTCCCGTGAAGCTGGACTAAAAACTGGCTTCGTTTAAATTATAGCTTTTACCATAGACTAGCTAGTTACACTAATATTATTTAATTGTGTTATTCAGCGACAGTGCATCTCACCTTTAATGTTTCCTGCAGGATAATTTATATATAAAATGAGGTTGTGTTTATTAGTAACTAAACAGGGGGCTACGAACACGAATCAGCTGCCATAAACGCATTTGATAAATGCTCGAACCGCAGAAGTACACTTAGCGTCCGAACGACGACACGATTGGGAGAGGGCATCATGACCTTGGAACTACGCCAGAGTCGTTGCCCGTAGAGGAAAAATTCCCGATATGTATATATAATAGCGATTAAAAGCTGACCTTAAGTTTTGAGACGTTAATATAGTGATTGTATAACAAAGGCAAGCCTGCGGGTACGTTCGACAACGTAATTAGCCGTTTATAGTAATGACAAGGTAGCGAAAATGTGAGCCCTGTCAAGTTTGAACACCGTCATCAAGAACTGATGTACAGGTTTCATTTACGCATTTTACGACCGAGCCATCTTGAAATGTGCATAGACAGAGAATAACTTACTAGCAGATTCGCAAGCACAAGACCGTAGGACAAACTGCACCTCAGAAAAAGCACGCAAAGAAAAACTTCCGAATTTTCGAAACTGAGTCACGTGGCTGAGGCACAAGTTCTGAGGTTGTCCTTTGTACAGAACTGTAAACTTTAGGAACTTTTCTTAGTTATGAATACTCAACTAGATTCAACAGAAAACAACAATGATAGATTGTTCCATCGCAGACATCTCACGTCACGCTCGTGCGACCTGTACGTTATTACTTGCAGATGATTAACAAATCGCTACTGTTCTTTATGACTCTTACAATTATAAAGCCTTTTGGAGCTCTTCGCTGATTGGTCAACCCTAGAGCAGGCCGTATGCTACCTACTTGGGACGTGGCCTTATTTGGTTTCACTTATTTGGTTTGTTCAAGCTTTGCTTTGTCAGGATCGTTGTGATATCATTACAATTACCGCTATCGATTCCCGATCGAGTTGAGGGAAGAATTTGATTGCTGTGAATCATTGCTGAACTATCCTACGTCCTACACTTTATTAGACAGCTAACTTCTATCAGCATTGTTGTGCTGGCTATTCAGCGGCTCAACCGAATACTGTACAAGCCAATGATGTTAGAAGGACATCTTTTTCCGGGTGTCAGTTGTCCGCTATTCGACAGCGCCAAATGAAGTCGCACATGGAGTGGACCGCAAATGGCGAAAGCGCAGCTCCTTGCCACCTTGAAGAACCCTGGAACGTCGAGTCAGTCAAGGCGTTCATTCGTTGTTATTCAACTTTATCTGCTTGAGCCTGGATTCGGTTTATCGGAGTTCTCGTTATCGACCTACTGTTCTTGCGTTCACAAGCGATCATCGTCGACTCCAGGGTCTGGCAATCCGGCAAAGGCAGGTTTCGTTGTCTGGTGGTCGCCGTTCCTGAATTCTGTGCAGAACTCCCTTTCCAAAACCCCATTTATTACCCTGCCATTATTTATCGACGCTTGCCCACCCCTAAATCATGCAGCGCAGAATCAACAACTGGCTTGAAACCGACAGTAAATACTGGCCGATCGTCTCTTGACCTAGAATCTGCTAAAGCCTATGTTTGCTAGCAAATATTGGTATTGTCTATAGCGTCCTTAGCTGGGCCATAGCCTTTTGCCTAGTTCTCTCCCCGGTTTTGGTTATGCCGCTGTACCGCTGTAGCGACGCCGACCGGCGTTGTCGCCCTGACCCAGTTCGTTGTCTGACCCAACCAACGGAACGACTGAGCGTGCCAGCGCCATGCGTTCAATCTCCTCTTTGTTTCTTCACTTTTTACTCTCTCTGTTCCAGCTTCTGTGAGTCACTGCCCTCCTCCTCGTCTTGCAACACTGTGTCCCCTGCAAGGAACCCCTAGCGCTGATCCTCGCTGATGTCCCTGTCCCCTTCTCGGACGGACGTCCCCCTGTACATCAGCACGTTCCATGGCGAAGCGTGTGTAGCCGGCTAGTCCCATTCCCAACAAGGAGCAATTCCCCTCCTTTCAAGTCTAGATCGCTGGCTGGTTAGGTTACGCCGATAAGTTTGGCTACCCTTCTCTCCACAAGTCTGGATAGTTTCCCTTGATCTGGGCTAGAAGGACAGAACCCACTGTCGTTAAGGGGCGCTGTGGAGAAGAATTCGTAGGGGCAGGAAGGCGGAATGAACGGCGTTAGAGAGTTCCCATCCTGACTCCTTCTGGCCGGCTGGGAGAGTTTAGGCGGCAGCGACGGCTCCAGGGGCTTCACCCAGGGCGTCGCCCTCTCCACGTGTCGAATCGGTCTAGTATAACGTACGTCAGCAGTGGCGATGCCGCAAGTGGAAGCCGTGCGCAGAGTACTATGTATATTATGTGCCACGTCGTTTTCGAGAAGGCGAGCTGGAAGCATTAGAAGAGGTGACGTGGTAACTGCCGCCAGCGCCGGTGCTGCCACTGTGGCGCACTCTGCCACATAGTCGAGGGCGAGAGGTACGGGGATAAGGTTTTGAAACGTCGTCTTGTGCAAGCGCGCAAGACTCACCTGCCCAAGCCAGAGGCCACGACCTTTTCCCCCCTTTATAAAAGAGAGGGAATAACGAGGCTACTCGAACAAACAGAAGAGTCCTGATTCCTGAAACTTCTGACTGCTGCTGCTGCTGCGAAAGTTCAATCAGATCAGTAGCAAAGAGGGACAATGCAAAGGTTTACGCCGGCTGCCGCCATGTCTTGTCTGCTTGGAAAGAGAGATCGTTTCCGGAATTTGGAAAAAGATTTGGACAAAAGAGCGCCATCGCTGAGTCGTCAGATTTTTTAACTTCAATTCGGAACAATGTAGAGTGGTTTCTCGGCGTATGTGATGACCAAAGTGAGCTATAGTAAGGAGACGTCCGAGATGGAAATTCTGGCATCGCCGGGTTCATCAAGATGGCCGCGTGTGCGTGGCGTTCGCGTGGACTTTTTTCTGCCCTGGCGAAGGTGAGGGTAGTTCCGGAGTAACAAATAAATGAGAGGAAAGTAATCTTGGTGAGCAGAACGGGTCGATGCGGTAGCATCGTGGGAAAACGGCTCTGCACTTCAGGGGTTTCTGCAGGTTGCTCTAATGACAACGGCGATGGCGGCTGTGTAGCTCCGAGGAGACAGAGTGCACGTGGTCGCCTTGACGCGGCCATTGCCCTGGAGTGAGACCCAGCCCGCGATACTCTCTCGACTAGAATGAGCGGAGAGCATGCGCGGGCCGTTGTGCAAACATGGATCTAACGGATGAATGAGAGAGGACCAGTTTCGGATCTGTGGTGAGGTTAGACTAAGTTGAGCAGTGCTGACTCTGACTGCGTTATATAACAGCAATGGCTTATATCCTAAAAGTTAGATCGTAGTTCGTCGGTAGTTTCATAGTCGTGAGTAGTATACATTTTAACATTATTCCATTGAAAGCGTGCGTCTCTGCCAATCTGACGAGTGATATTTATAGAGGCTAAAGAAGTCCGTATTGTTGTTATATTTCTGGGGGGCGTCGGAATATTGTTGGATAATTTTAGCCAATATGTAAGCGTGCACCGTACGTAAATACGCGCTAGCTTTAAAATTTTTGCTCTTTTCCCCACCTCCCGCAAAGCTATTGTGACTATGGCAGTGGACAAGAAAGAGAAGGAAGTGAGTAGTTATAAAAAGCATTTTGTAGAATTTTATCTAATTGGCGGCCGACAACGACTGTTTAAGAGCATGTACGAGCTTAGCCAGAGGCAGTATAAAAAGCTTGTGCTGGAACAGAACTGTCAGGTTTCAAAAACCGTGAAGGAATGAGGGTAGTCTTCAGCAGTTGTTGAGGTAATGAAGCTTCTGTTATAACCACTGTACAGAACCTCATCGTTGCTGGTTAAGCATGAAGTGCCCCAACAGGATGAGAGAAAGACTACAACTCGATACGCGAACAGCTAAGAAGGTAACCCCTTGATAGGGGAGGTACACACCGGTGACTGAGTAATACCGGCGCAGACTCTACAAGTCATTGAGGTCTACGAGAAAAACAAAGATAAAACGGGTAACTGATAGCTGTAACATTCGCGATAGCATCAGAATCACTCTGGCCAACGGACCCCTGTTCAGTCACTAAGCCACGTACTGTTTCTTTCCGTTCAACATTGCTCTTCCGCTTTAGGGCAGACCGCACTCGACTTCGGCATGAATAGGGGTAATGATAGTTATGATAACACTCATCGCTTAACTACACTACAGTTCCCAGTTGCTGATTCCTGCGGTCTCCCACCTGCCTCGCGGTGTTCCCAATCCCAAGCCTTAACGCCACTACCTACTATTTACCGATTGGTTTACAGACCTAATTCTTAGGGATAGCCCGCTTGAGAAACGCTGGGCTGCCACGGGGCTGAGTTCGCCAAGAATCGATTTCGTAAGAGACCAATATCCCTTTTTCCCTCTACCCACCAAGCTCACTCTCTCTCTCTCCTGTTCTATTTTTCCTTCGTCTTCTCATGCTGCCGTAGCCAGAGCGGCGCAATAGTGAAACGAATACTGAAAGACATAGGCACAGAAACTAACAGCCCTGGAAAACAGAAGGCAGCTATTGCTGCTGCTGCCAGCTCCGGCTTACCAGTGCCGCTGCCGCCGCCACTGCCGCTGCGGCTGGCACTATCGTTAGAGGGTGGAACGGTTTTACAATGCAACGCCATTACAATTCCTCCACGCCATTCTTGTTCGGTATCTCTTCGCGTGCCGATTTTGTTTCCATAATCCCGGCGTGTTCACTAGACGCACAACGACGGTTGCGCTGAACGAACCGGTAGCGGACGATACGCCGACGACTTGTGCGGAAAATGACTAAACGCTAACTGCGGTGTAGGGTATATTGCGTAGCGTACGAAGACAGTCAATTCAGTGGTTAAGCTGAAAGGTCAAGCAGACGGACAGTTAAATGAAATGAGCTGGAGGACGAAGTCGTCGTAGAAAAGAAGTCGGAACATTACGAAATGCACCTCACTAGAATCGGGAGTCTCGGTTAGCGGTAGCGTAACGCATAGCAGAGTCTAGTAACATATTCTGAAGTGTGAATACTGCATTAAGCTGCGTGTAAGGCGGAACAATGGATTTAATACGACGAAATGTTTCGCTGGGTATATATATGTGCGTGTATGTCTTTTCAATAGCATTGTCGTTTTGCTGAGACAGCTTTGAGCAATCTTTGTTTAACGCAATTAAATTATTCTAATTCAACGCGTAACTTGTAGAGGATAAACCTCCCAAGACTAAGGTAGCTCGCTTAGTGTATTGTCCTTTATACTATACCGAATAGGCGATTGCAATGAGTTGTTTACGTGACGGATACAGTTAAAACCTCGAAATAAATTTAATTATATCAAGAATTTCAAGTCAAGTCAATGCTTGACTTAAAATAGACTCGTTCAAAAAGTCCCACCGCTTAACTAGGAAAAGCAAACAAGCTAGTCATAACTAAATTATCCCTTTCCGTTTTGTGGAAATGGGCTAACTTATTTTTTTTTACAACGGTTTTTGATCTACCTAACTTAGCATAACTTCCGACAGCAAAAGATGAGTAGTTCTCTCATAAGACATATGTGATACGTATTTCGAATTTACGATACGAGAAACATCTTGAAGAGGCGGTAGATTATTCATAATCCCAGCCGTGGGATATACGAGTGGATTTTACGGAACAGAACAAAGTCTTCGAAACCCAGTCAGAAGGAACACTCATATGTATTCGATCATAAAATGATGACGGTATGAGATACAATACAAGACGACACTGTAAACACATGAAATGATTTGTTTGCCATCAGGGTACGCAGTAAAGTCGGAAGCTTATCTCTTCTAATTTTGAAAACGTACGACTGTAATCAAGCTCCGTCTGAGATAACGACAAATACATTTTGAGCAGATCCAGAGGACGCTTAACGTTTGCGATTATTTCGTATCTATTTATCGCTAGTCATCGTGTATGCGTTTATCAAAGCCCAGACCAATATTGGTAGACAAGTAGTCACAAGCAATCATTCGTTCAAAGCCTATCAACGTGCGAAAGGTACGATCTCTTGAAGAGGCTATGTTAGGACAACAGTACGTGCGCCTACATTTACGCTTTTTTTTTTTTTTCTATGAATCGTCGCGGGAATGCAAGCAGTATAAACCTGCCTTCAATCACTGGCTAATAATCCACGATGCATCTAATGACGATGAAGGGCTGTTGCCTTCAGAACCTGACTTCGTTTGTTTTCCTCTAATCTAAGATAGTCAAAATCGTACGAATCATAACAGTCATCATAAAGCACATTGTTCTATATATTGGATTACTTTTTGTGTACCGTGAAGGCTAAGATTTACTGTATTATTATATATCGAGTTGTCAAATTGACCGTTTTTCTAGACAGATGGCATACCTCAGGTATTACGAGTTATATACGGACGGCGTTTGTCTTGACTTGAAATCTGGATTATCAGAATGCCTTTGTTCAGACTTAAGATAGGCCGCCTTGAAGACGAGTGAGATTCCTGTGAAAGTTCGTTTTTGGTGAAAACATTATTTTTTACATTTATAACAAAGGCACACATGCTGGTTAGACCTAGACACATTTGTGATATTTAGGGTCAAGGCGCATTAATGCATGCTTCGCTTTTTTCTGGTAAATGAAAAATGCCCCTCGTAGTGGTTGTCCCATTAGGCAAGACCGATACGCGAGTAGCCATTACATCGTCAAAGAAATAAACATCCACCATGAAATAGTTTCAAACTATCTGACAAAATCTGGCTACAAAAAAGAAGCTCTATGTTTTGACGACGCACGAATTGGCGTAATAAATCACTCGATCATATTTCCATGTGCGAAACTCCGCATAAACACAAAGAAATCGAGCCATTTCTGTCATGGTTGATGAAGTCATGATCAATCACTATAGAAAAATGATTACGTACGACAGAACTGCGTGAAAAAAAGACATAGTCGCGGCGAGGAAACTTGATAGTTAGTGGCGAAGGCGATGCTACGTGTTTGGTAAGGTTCGAGAGGAATCATACGCTATAAGCTGCTACCGCTGGGTAGAACAATCGATTTGGACCTCGACTGTTAACAACAACGAGTCATTGAAAAAATCAACCAGAGCCAGTGAGCAGAAGAGACATTGTCATTCCTACCACGATAATGCCAGCCACAGACATTTTAGATACCCGGAAAAATTTGAAAGAATTTGGATGGGCAATTTAAATCCATCCACAGTATAGCCTGGACCTTGCATCGTTTAATTGTCGTCCGTTTCGGTCCCTGCTATACGCCTTTAATGGCGTTGATTCTGCTTCAATGGAAGGATGCAAAAATCATTTGTCGCAAGGCTTCGTTCACCAGTTATACAAGTTGGATGGAACTGTGATATTGCCAAAAAGGTGACAGAAGGTCGTCGATCAAAATGGCGCTTGTTTAGCTTAATAATATCAACTTATATGAATTGCTTGAAACGGTCAGTACTTTCTGGACAACCTAACATTACATGGAAAGTTGCATTCTCCACCGGCAAAGATAAACTTGAGTCCGTCTAACACCTTTTTCAGATTTCAAATCAGAGCAAAGACTATGCTCTGCTACAACACACTATTGAATGTGATCTTGTTTACATATTAGAGGAAGAAGATATCTAAGACGTATCAGGATCGTCTTTATCTTGTATAAGTGCTTCACACACATATACGCCCCTATAGCAAGCTGGTAATACGTGCGTCAACCAGTCCCTGTAAACTTTTGGTATGGCAGTATTAAAAAACAGGCATTTTCCCTAAGACTGGTCCAGCTTGCCTAAATACTGATTAGGAATAGACGAGGCGGAACACAGACGTAAACAGATATCAAAAGTGTCAGCAGTGGTTTTAGTTCCTGTCAAGAACTAAAGTGAAATTGTCCATAATGCAAGCCTCGTTGCGAAGATGAGGCATTGAATCTCGGTTCAGGCTTAAATCTGAGCTAATTGCCATGCCCTAATAGGATGTTACCAAGTTTCAAACTGCCGACTCGTCTGAGAGCGCTGCATCCGCGCTAATTTGGTCCATCACTAATTTTTTCTCCTGATCGGAAATTAGTCTACAATACGAAATACTATTGTAAGTTGAGTTGTATTATTACTTAAAATTCAACAGACTACCGATCAAAAGCGGTTCATGTAATAAACAACAACTATTATGCGTACGCAGTAAGAATCAAATGAGCGTTTGAAAGGCTCGGATTAGAAGGGGACTTAATGGTTAAGCGCGTGCAGCTTATGGGTTAAGATGCAATTTGTTCACCCCATTAAGGTTTATTCATTTAAATATTGTGTCATAGTTAAAGGATAGGCAAACTAATACATTACTCTTTGCGAAAGCATAAACGTCGGCAAAATCGTAAAATGTACCAAATTCAATGGCAAATGTTGTTTTGACAACATGAAAAATATGACATTCATATCAAAGTCACGTGCGGGTTCGAAATGAAGGATTCCAGCGTTCCTTCTACCTGTAGCAAGCAGTAACCTCCAACATGATATCGACGCTAATCTGAGGGACCTTTAGTGAATTCTTATTTGACTATCTCGTCCCTTAACTAATACGTCTTCGCAACCGGAATGTTCGACACACTATTTGACAACTTCCCTTTGTCACCGCCTTTTGCATCAGGAATGTTCAGGATCCGTCTTCCTCCACCACAAGTTTCCTAACGCTTAGGGTATAGCACCCTACTACGAAGCCAGAAGCCAAGCCCAAAAGGGTTTTTGCTTTCTGGTCCTAAGATAGAACTTTTCGAGGCATCCTGTCGGCGAAGGGGCTGGCAGGCCGCATGCAGACTTCCAGTAACCACTCGAATGCCCTCTCCCTTTAGCCGTTGCTCTCCCCTCACGATTTCGTTACACAGTTGCTACATCGATCCCCTACGGAAGTCAGTTCGCTTTAAGCTCTTTGCGGCGTTGACGACTGGGTCTCACCTCCGATTCCGATCACTTTCACTGCCCCGCTTATCCCTAGGGTCTGCTAGAATCGGCCCGTCCTCTCCTACTGTTCATCTGCTACTACCCAATATGCTCATCCCCGCTAGAATCCCCCGACGGTGTGTTTCGTCACACCGCCTCGCCCAGAGGCTTTCCCAATCGCTAGCTGACTTCGAGAACTGCTATGTACTCTCCTATGGCACGGTGACCGCCAGACGGCGCTCGCTACTGAATGTTGCCGCGTATTCGAACATGTAAAACTAACAGGTTTTTGCGAGCATATCTACACGCAACTACAAATACACTCTTTACCAAATAGGCATACCTTAGAAGTAACATAAGAAAAATCATATGTACAGTTTCTTAATTTATAGAAATTTTGCGCTACAAAGTGCTCAGTTATTATAGACCTTCGTAGTATTTGTCTACGAAAAGACAGTAGGCATATCATAGACCCTACGGTAAATAAGCCCCCCTAGAGCCACCAGTAGTAGTTAGGCTATTAACTCACATCAATCGCTTCTCTCTCTATGCCCGACCAACAGCCGAGTCTCTCAACGCCGTTAGGGCATTCCACCGGCAGATCTACCTAAGTAGTCTAGCCCAGCATAACCTTACTTAGCCGATCTTTGGGCCGTTCTCACAATAGCCCATTTCGGTATCGGTGGCTGGAGCTGCGGACACGATGGCAAGTTAGTTCAAATATGTATATATATATATGAACAACAAGCATGTGTGCGCTATAGGCAGGCGGGCAGGAAATGAGGGAAAGAGCAGACGCTCAGGTTGCGTAACATCCAGAAGAGAGGCTGAGGGCAGGCCGCCTATGAAGAGGGCCCACGGAAGCTCCATGACCGTTCGCTATAGGGTTGTTGTCGAGGGCAACGGGCTGTGGGCGACGGATATGATGGCAAGGAGAAGATTTTGAAACATGTTTACGACCTTGCGCAAGTTGGGCTCTCCTGCGGAGGATCGTCTTTCACTCCATGCTCACTAACGGAACCCATCTCTTTTTCGCAGGATTTTCTATAGTTGGTCTTGGTGATTATTCTAGTCAGGGTGAAGGAAAAAGAACATCGCCCCCATATACATTCCACCCTTCGTCTCCTCGGGCTTGCCTCTCGCCTTCCTCTTTCTAATGCTAGTTACCCCTGCTCAAAGAAAGCTCACCAAAGGCCGGAAGGGGAAATCTCCTGAAGAGCCTCTTCAGGAGTTTTCCCTAGGGCACTGGGGCGTAAAAAGGGAAAGGGAAATTCGTGGCCATGCTTGAGATCAAGTAGGCGGACAAGGTAACCCGGACAAGGTAGGCTCCCAGCGAGAAACACAGACTCAAACTGAGAAAGCAAGAAAGGAAGAGGGCATGCGGCATAAGTGGGTAGTAAAAATTAGAGTGGGAAACAAAGATAAATAACAAAAGAAAGTTGTAAGAGAACCGACGGGAACAGATTGGAGGGGGGGGGGGGGGGGCAGTAATAGAAAAAACAGATACGGCAAAGCTCGTACAGCATCGGATGTCGTACTACCATCATTATTACCACAAAGTAGAATCCTACATTCGAATACTAACGCGACGCCAGCTCAATAGAAGAAAAAAGAAACGGTAGAGTGAGCAGCATCAAGATGGATCCAGGTTTCTCTGACACTAGAACGCTACCTAGGGCGCACGAACATTAAACGATACTCGCGGCTGAGAAGAACAGTCTTACATTACTGCCGAATACTTTGCGTTAGCAATATTCGAAAAAGTTCGAAAATCTTCATGCGAGACAGTGCAGTAGCTCGAATACCTTGTCCAAACACATTCAAAAATATTCACAAATACGATTACCTATGTGTATAAACGAAACGATAAAACATTTCAACAATGTTCAGCCTGCAGAAGCCGATACGCGAATAGCTACACGTAGAAACTACCAGTTAACTACATGCAAGTGTTGTATGCATACTCAAGAACACACTTCAATATAAGGTAACTGGCCTGAACGTTGTAATCCGCTTTGTTGAACATTATGCAGAGAGAACATTGCAAAACTATCTCGAAAGCTAGATAGCATTTACTGCGAGTGTTAAAATGTTTTCCGTGTTTTACGTAGGGTACTTAAGCTGCTAGGAAATACTTCAGGCAGCTGGCTCGTTCTAGCACGAAAGAGAGTGTGTCTAAGCCTGCATTCGGATTTAAACTACTCATGTCTTGAAATTTAACAGGTAAACTCGTTACTTACTGCGCTAGCACGAGGACAGTACTGCAACTGCTATTATTACAACTGCCGCAGAGTTCTAGCCATATAAGGACAGCCCCTGTACTCCAGGCGAGGTCCACTAGGACCCCCTGGGACTACGTATCCCCAGTCTTAGAAAAAAAAAGACCGAAAAATCATTCTATTGGTCGATGGTATCATCACCAGGATGCTTTTCCAGCTCTGCCTCCTTGTCTAGCTAAACGGCTTGTGAGGATGACTGCTGTGACCACTACGGGTATAAGGCATCACATTCGACAGAAAGTTGTTGACGCTCAGTAAAAGACAGTTTGCCGTCTACTTGGTTAAGGACGGCGATGTGTTGCCCCTGTGACGGTGCAAAGGGCAGTCGTAACAGAATGACCGCTCGGATCTGCTTAAAAAGCAAATGCCGGGAAGGATAACGGCTCTGAAACGGAAGCAGAACGCAGCGAGAGGATGAGATGGACCGTTGCGAATACACATTGTGTTACTCGCTGCGTAATTACCGTCCATTCTCGCCGGCCTCGGTCAATCGATGCTGCTGAACTCCAGTGTAATTAGCATCCCTAAGAGACAAACGTGCCTATACAGAGAGAGAAATTAAGCCTGATAGGGGCGGAACCAACGGAAGCAATGTCAAAGACAGTATTATACTGACGTAGAGCCCGGAAATTCCTGGGGATGAGCGATATCAGAAATGCTTTACTCTAATGAGCGATCATGTAAGTACGCTGATAGGGTATATTAAAGAATAATAATAAAGCTTAGATGATAATAACTCAGTTTCAGTAAAAGTACTACGGTGGGTGTAGGTGTATAGTACTGAATAGAAGTTTAGAGTACTTGTGCATGATAGAAAGTTGCGCAACCCTGTGGGAGATAAGCAAACTTCGATGCGTTTGAAAGAGCCTTTCGTAAAGTTCTTTGTTGTCGTTTTTCGTACATATGCTTTAGCTAGAAACATGTTTTTTACAGTTAAAAAAAGAAGTTGAAAAATCATTCTAGAGGGGTTACCTAAGAGAATGATAAACTTCTTCTTAACGGCCTATTAACGGCCAGTGAAGTTCTCAAAATAATCTTTTATTGAAAAAATGTTTGCTGAACTTTCTTTTACTTTGCTTTGCTTTAATGCGATTTAACAACAAAAGCAAGAACAAACGAAAAGCATTATAGGAAGATTAGCGCCAAAGTCACCAAATGTTTTGATAGAATGGCAAAACTCACCACGTAAACGTCCTGTACTGACCAAGTTGTACACTTTAAACATTCAGTATTGCTGCACTTTTGTAAAATGATCGGCATACGATAAGAGAAAGATCATATAATCCCTCTGTCGTTTGGATCTCTGTGGCTGTTACATCGTTACTGGTGAATCCCTCTATGAAGGTCCGTGGCACCCGCTACCAAAACGAACTCGAAAAAATTCAGCTGAGGAAATATACACAGCTGTTCGATTGCCCGGTGCTATTTAGCGGGTCGAAAAATTTCGATGCCTTTAAACTACCCAGGACACTAAACACTGCGGTACTAAAATCTTTAGCGATACACTTTGTTAATCAGTTTGTTGCTGGTGCAGTTATGCTTAAAAAAAAAAGCTGAAACTGGGTCGTTGAAGGATAGAGGAGGTGACTGTACATCAGTACCTCAAGCGGAAAAACGGGTTGCTGTGATTAGGAAAGCTTTTCAGTAAAGCAGAGCATAGACAACACACGTTCCCTGTCTACTCAATATGCGATTACTCAAGAAACACGTTACAAACTTGTAACGAAGAACAAGAAGATGAAAGAGAAAATAATATACAGACAAAGTATATTCAAGTCAGATGCAAACACCTATGGCGCACGAGAAACTTCGCGTGTATACATATTGTTCTCTAATTATGCTCAACTAGCCCATAGTCGTAGATAGTTAAGCACTTGCTGTTCTAAAATAACACCCGAGAACTTACGTCACATTACAACTGTAATGTGGTTATTAGTCTGAATTTGGTCGGCTAGTTCTGTGTAGTTTACAAGTTACTGAGTGTTTTAACCCTCTAATTAGTTCAGGATAGCTTAACTGTTTGTTGCTGGGAAAAGGCAATCTAATTTAGAGTAAAGTTTAGCAGCTGTTTCGGCCGTACAGTCGACTTCTGGGCATTATTTTTGTAATATGTAGTAGTAATTCATTGTGGTGCAGTCGACCCATTTACTAGAACAATTTCACTTATACTTCATCAGCCCACTTTTACTGTGTGCATTGGCACCTACAGCCTTTTCTCGTCCGTTCGCTGTCGTACGTTGACCACAGGCTGAATATTATTACCTCGTCGTTTTGACTGCACTAACAACGTTCGCGTATGGTATGGCGTTGTTGCATGCTGCAGTAACTCATGCGCATAGACACACTTATGTTACCCAATAGTGTGCTGACCCACACGACCTATCAGTAGGTCGGTGAGGGGCCGCTGAGCGTACAAAGACAACATATTATCCCTTATGTTGTGCGGTCAGCTGGTCTTAGCCACATCGTCGCAGCTACTATTGCCATAGGGGCTGCGAAACTTATGAAAATCATACGACGCAATGTAATTCCATCGTTATTGTCCTTATCACTGTTATCCTCTGCCTGTTCCTGTTTACTCCATTGCCCCAACCTGCTGGCAGTAGCAGCAGCAGCAAGGCGCCAGCATGCCACTGGTAGAGTCGCCGCCGTCACCTCTGTCTAGATCGGCGTTGTCACATAACAGATGGTGCGCGAGTGTTATAGTCGCTTGCGACCAGTTTGTTTTACTCCTACGCTGTCATGCCTGTGGCGAAGGCACAGGGGACAGGCGCTCCATACTCGCGCCTTCAGCACTCCGGCCTTGAGGCATTACTGGCAGTCTAGCAAAGCCAGCACCATCCTGACTTCCCCGTTCACAGCTGACCTGGGCCTGTCCCTTGCCCTTTTTCCCTTTACTCTCTTTTTCTCTCATTGCTGCCCGGATCTTGCGAAACCAAAGCAGTCATCGACGACGCCACGTCTTGCGACACGCTACGGCCCTGCCCCCGTCCTTCGTACCCCTCTGCGACCGGACGGCAGGGGCCCTCCTTTGGTTTCTGCTCCACCGAGATATTCTATCTTGACCCTAATTTTAACTAGCCTGTCCTGCACTTGGTGACCCGGCCCGATGTTTGCACAGAACGCCAGTTGCCCTTCTACCACTGTATGTTTGGCTGTTATGTGGTCACCCCTGCAGCAGAGGTCCTAACAATCCATGAGGAACCATTTGCCCCAGTAACCCCACTTCGCTGTCATTCTCTTCTATGTCGCCATCAACACATTGTGAGAGGACACTCAGACAAGGACTTACTACGCCAGCGCCCCGTCGGGACACAAACGTGCACAGGGAGAGCACGGCAAAGGGCATTGGGGTCGTCGTTGGCGGAGCTATTGCTATTGTTGCCCCTTGACTCACGGTACCCATACCTTCGCATTTCTTCTTAGTAGCATTTACTCTTTGCTGTATGCTCGATGTGCAGGCTAATTATGGCTACTAGAGTGCCAATTCTTAGAGGCCTCTATCCACATCTATATTATTATAATGGGGGCTAGCAGTGGCGCGGTGCCGCCACTTAATGCTATACGAACGCACCTAAACAGGCGTAGACATTTACGAAAAATTACAGGAAAAACCGAGGTTGGCCGGGGTGGAAAGGGAACGTTCCAGGCGTCGAGAGGGAGGGGATTGATATCGAAGACTTTCGTAACTTCGTTAATGTCTCTTCTGCTTCATTCTTCTTCTCCATCCCCGTGCCTCTTCTTTATCGCCATCGTTTCTATGTACACTACTGGGTATGCTACGAAAAATACCGTCTACATTGCACTAGAGGTAATCATAGTCAAGCAGACTTACAGAGTCTAGCTTTCTAATATTTTGCATTGACTGTTGCTAACGCTGTTGTTCCGGATTTTATTTGCTTTTCTATTGAGACTATCACCCTGATACAACATCGCGTGTACCGAACGCAGAATACACAACGTCAATAGTACAACAATAACAATAACAAGGCGATGTGTTAGCACCGCGCTAGTTTTTTTCCACTACATTGGATAATTTTCACCGTCTAGCTTGCACATAATAGACACAACTATAAAATTGGAAACTTTCGCAGACAATCGGACGTGCATTGGTGGCCGGTGCCCGGTGGTCAGGGGCTTTCGCTGTGCCTCTTTATGCAATCACCACTAACATCGGTTACCTGTCTGTCCCATTGCTCCTGTTCGGCGGGCGGTGATAAGCTAAAGTCGATTAGCGGGCGAGCCAGAAGGAAAAACTGGGTCGACTAGTCCACGCCAGCTAGACCGAGGGACACAGAACAGACTCTGGATCGAGATCTTGCTGCCGGCGCCGGCTGGAGGTAATAGCTTACATTACGGCGTTCTAATTAGATTTTCGTCGACGACAGTAGCAACAGCTATGCGTTTGCAATGCGTTTTTTGGAATCGTCTATTTACCCAGAGCAACATTCAGCTAGCCGAGCTGAAACAGTCCAGTAGCAGCGTTCGATCGTGAGAAGAAGTTACCGACTCTAAACTTGGTTCGTCTGGTAACTGTGACAGAGTACACTGGCAAATTCGTGGATCACTGCTATCGGTGCGAGACAGTGAATAGGAGACGCATGGGGTTGTAAATGAATAGTGATATTGCTCTTCTGGTAGCACAAAAGGGTAAGCGGCTTCGTAACAAAATTGGAAAACAACTCAGAAACGCAGCTTCACTGCGAAGAATCGCAAGTTCGCGTGGAATAATTGATTAGCAAATGTATTCTGTGTAGGAACCGCAAAAACAAAAGCGTATATTCAATATGACACTATCAATAATCACGTGACCTATTTTCACGCAGACCAGGGAAAGAATTGAAAAGCTTCATAGTGTCGATGCGCCAAAGGTCAATAGTTTGAATTTGCAGTAAGAGAGGGAAGAATTTGTTAATCTTTAACGTAGACTGTGTATAGAAGAATATTTGGTAACTGGCTAGTTCTTCTTATATTAATAACATTATATCCAAGTCTACTTGGATGACGCGGAGATATTTTACCGAGAACAATAAGTTGTTTGAAGTACGATCCATTAGGAAACGTATAATATACGGTATATACGTACATAACGCTGTTCGGAATAGATTGTTTCCACGAATGAATAGGTAATCCGTACACTCACTATCTGCCTCTTGTCGAATGTACGAAATAGACAAAACTAAGCTTGATAACGCCTATGTACACATTACTCACGTGATAATGTAATCGTATGCAAATAGGTAGAAAGGCATAATAACCAAAAGTATACCTGAGTTCTGTTTACTACCGGCTGTATTCGCAACGATCGAAATATTTTTCGAGGATTGCATTATTTCGAAACTCGATCGTAACAGACAACGAAAAACAGGAAGAATCAATAAAGACGTAACTAGAAATCGTCTCAGGTCACTCGTATGGGCTGGCTATGGCCGAACGGCAAAGCCTCGCACGCGACCTATAATCTCCCGCGCCATCCATCATTAGTCGGCATATGTACTTTACCTTTACGAATAAAATTCTAGCGATAATAGAAGATCGATATGATCCTCAGAGTGAAGGAAAAATTGTCACAACAAAATAACGCAATTTCATGCCACTGATATTTGATTGGTCGGGGAATAATTTCGAATATCATCTAAAACACCAAAAAAACGTCTAAACACAAAATCAATTCGTTAATACCCTAATGCATTGCTACATGCATAGATGACGCTGCTGCTAATAAAAAAAATAGCAATAGACTCGATAATAAAACGTGGCAAAGTTTAGTATCGATGTTAATGAAGCTAAATTGACCAGGGGGGCTTCCCTTGACATTTTTTTTTGTCCTTGCTTTAACCAATGCGATTCGCAGCCTGATTCTAAATATAATATATATACATAATACATCGACAGTTCTCAGAGTCTTTTTTTCGCAAATTATCGTACTAGTCTTATCAATCTCGTTGCAATCGTTCGAAAAACCTATTGCACCATCTCCGTTATTCTGTTATACTGGTTTTATTCCTTTTTCCAAATGTTTCATTAACCTCGTTAGATAACGTGCTTGCCTTCTAACAATAACGATACGTAAGTTGATTTAGATTCCGAACCGAGACGTGGAAGTATGGATCGCTTCATGCTGGAAATCAGTCGATTGGGCGTAAGACACCTAACCTAACCTAACCTAACACTTTCTCTCGTTGAAACGTTCTCGAAACTCAGACGTCATACTGCATTTACCCAGTTTGCCCGTTATACTTACTACCAATTTTATACCATCAATTGCAAAAATTCAATAAATTTCAATTTGTTTTATAAATCTTCCAGATATTCTTGATGGTTACCAAATAATTTTTCCACAAATTTGGATCATCCTTACCCGCTAGTCACATTGTAGCATATGGTAAGAAGGAACAATCTCGTAGAAAAAATTCAAACTAACAATTGTAACAATTAAATGCGAAGCCTATTTTAAGATGAACTTCGGTCGGCTTACAAAAAATCGTAAAGAAACAATTTTTTGTAGGTGGTTCCAAAAGGCAAATAAATACACCAAAACACAGAGTTTTCAACAACTTAATTCGCTTATTTTACAGCCAATCTAACGTCGACCAGAGTTCGAGAACACAATAACCGTCATGTTGTCATGGTTATCTGGCACGATTTTTCGCCAGAAGTTTCCGATGGTCCTGTTGTGTTTATTGTGTGGCTATTCCGTTCAAGCGAACCGGTAGCAGTGTTCTTACTTTCCTGATAGAGCGATTTATTAGTCGGTCTCAACAAGCCCGTGAGTATTTCTGTGTGATAGCTCTATCACCACTTTTGCATATAACTTATGGTTGACTACGCTCACGAGGCTGTACGAGATGCAAACCAATGTTCCAGCAGTAACAATGGAACCCTCTTGTAATTGGCCGAACATTCTATCCCAATTGCCCTCCCTATTCGCCGATTGCAGTTTTGTTCCCACACTGTATGTTTCCTGATACCTGGAGAAAAGAAGTTCTGAACGTTCCATAAAAACTTAAACGAATACGGTTATGTAAGTGAGACGTGCTTGCTGTTTCACTCTCCGATTTTGAATAATTAATCATCCAACGTTCACCTCGACATAATTCTTAATCGTTCGGGAAAAAAACACCTTTACAGTGAAAATATAGATAACCTATTTTTTTTTTCCCTAAAAACACTATTTGGGTCCCAATGATAAAGCTACGAAATCTAAGTTAAGATGCGATCTGAATCCTTCAGATGTTTTTTGCTCTTGTTACTATTGGATAATCGCACTAGAAGAAAACCAGCTTTGGCTAAGTCTAGAGAGACAGAACTCTCTTCGATTAAACTAATCTTATTCTTCGTTTTCTACGTTGAAAGCCAGGCGTTTATCGTAAGATGACGATTTTCACTGTATAATCAATCTAATATGCACGCGTTTAGAATTTAGGTAGCCGTTGTAACAAGAAAACACCAACAGATGTTGCAATTCCCCTGTCAGATGGATGTTTTCCCACGGGGGATTTTGCTACATCATATAATAAATGAATAGCTCATGTTTTTTATGATTAGTTAGTAGCTGTTTCGATCGGCGAAATTCAAGCTTAAAGTAAACATGTGGGCCTTACCGATAAGCCTGATCGTGGAAAATATAGGACAGCATTGGATTCCATTTAGAAATAATTTCAAGAAAATTCTGGAGATGGCAGACTTTGCACAACGCAATTTGGTGATTGGGTGAATCATTTACACCAGGTAGCGCTGGTTCTGTTAACATCTAAAAATAGTTTGCTTAATTTTTGTAATAACAGAAATATTCTATAAAGTACCAACATAGCGCTAAGTATACATGGATCTTGGTTTACAAGCACTCTAATAGCATTTTATTGCGCAGTGCATCTCTCTCTGTTATGTGTGTTATCAGTGGGAAGGCCCTGCTAGCCAATACGAAAGTCGTTCCGTGAGTACTTCTAAGTCAACCTGAGCCTGATGTGGGTAAAGAATACAACTATTTATGTTTTTTTTTTTGGTTTTAGTTAGAAACACGAAGTGAACCTCGGTGCCAACAGCGTAAGCATTCGTGGCGTGTCTTTAGCGTATGCAAGGACGTAGCTCCTTTGGGAGTAACATATCTATAATCTTTGATCGCACACCTGGAGTCGTGTGTTACAAAAGCGCCTAGAAAAATTAAAAAATGTGCTCGATGTGTAATATAATTCCACATTCTAATTTAAATAATTAGTAGCTCAGTAAATATAGACATTAAAGAACAAGACGAAGAAGTGAGGGTGGGCTTATGATTACGGCAAATACGAATTATATATAGGTCACGTTTGATTTTTTAACCTGTTAAATGCCGCTGGTGTTTGCCCTCTGTTTCAAATCTAACAAATTGGTCGATGTAGCAAGATGTATTTGCCTATCTTCTTTAAGAAGAAATTAGTATTTGTGTCTGCCACGGTGCAAAACTTCTAGTAGCTAAGCCGTACGAAAGACAAGGCCCCCGAATGTTTGAAGGGCAAAAATGCTTGAATAAGCGTTTGTGGCCTGTAAGTCCTAAGTGCGACTTGTTTCGCGCTAGATCTTTGAGTAACTGGTATATGATGGCGTTAGTGTCAGTTTCCCTGCTCTCCCAGGCCCAAATGTTTGCTGCTATAAACTGAAGCGGCCACACCCTCGATACGAACTTCGTTGCCCGCTTGTACAAACGTCATTAATCATAGCGTGACGTCCGTGTCGACAATTCCACTGAAATACGGAACTGGGATTCTGCATAAGTATAACACTGCAGTCAAACTCTTATAATAGCAATCATCTACAGTTTAATGACAATATAAAATAATATATAGAACCTAACCAGATAAATGCCTAAGACCATTATAACCGTCCAGTATATCCGTACAGATGAAAGCAAAATTTGAACGTATCGTCGTGTGCCCTTACGCAGATACATCATACAGAATCACTGCGTCAAACTGTGGATTACACAGTTATAATTATATCTTGTTTTGTAGTAGAATATAAAAATAACCTATCAATTTCTTTTAACCAGCCTTATTATAGAATGTTAAAGGTGCACTCTGTCATAGACAGAAGCTTATTACGAGGTATATTCAGTGAAATCTAACAATGTATTATAGCAGTGAACAGATTGTTTTCTCTTCTATGAATTATTACAGGAGGATGTTATAGCGGCGTATGCTGCTGGTGCTCGCCATTTCGGCGAAAATTATATTCAGGAATTGGTATCCAAGGCAGAGGATCCCTCCATCAAAGAAAACTGTCCTGAATTGAAGTGGCATTTCATTGGTACGGTATCTAATGAACATGTTTATCGCTTAAATGATGCTTAGGGATTACATCTAGAAGCACCAAAATTCATTCCCTCACGCTCCGCTAGGAAATACCGTTCGGGTACTGAAATCTTGCCTTTTTGGAAGCAAAGCGTGTAAAGTTTCTACGAATGAGTCACTGGTTATCTCATAGGTAAAATAGCTAACTTCTCATAGTATACTGAAGATACTCTGCGATGCTAATTAACTAATTTTAAGCTGACCTGAGTTATGTAACATCCTACCATAATATTAGTGTTAAATATAGCAACGTTTAACTGATCAGCAGCACGTTCGCTAACATTTAAATAAATATAAATATATAACTGTTTAGGTTCATTCGTGGCACGAGGGAATCGGTTTTAATGGCCTACAACCTGGCGGCCATAAATATCTTCTTGTATGGACTTACACTACGACTTAATTGCCCCTAACACTTATATGATTCAGGTAGTGATATACGCCTAGTGTGTAGGTAGCATGAAACATTTCCCCTCATACGCTTTTCGTGCTGTATGTATTGGCAGAAACCTTATCTACGAAACATTAACAGCAAGTAATGTACATTCCATATATAACAGTACCGTAGGGAACTACGCCGTTGCATACGAGATCTGAGCAATATCTGTCACTCTCTGATCTCAAACGTTCAATACATAGGGTAATTGAAGGTGTCTAAGCTCAATAACAATAAAAACTTCAACAAGCTGAAGCAAACATGACATTCTACAATTGAATTCTGGAAGGCCTCGTGTTTATGGGGCTAAGTAAACCGTCAATTCGACTATCGTATCGATACATACGTAATTCTTAAGAGTATTATGGTAATTTCCTTTTTTGAGAGTAGTAAACGTATCGATAGATTGACGATTAGTCCACGAATTCGATTCTGACCCCTTCCTGCCTCAGGTGTTGCTTCACTTGTGCATGCAAAAGGGCAACAATTGGTCTTCACTTTGAAGTTCCTAAGATACCTTAGAAGTTTTCTAAAATTAAAGTTCGGACTGGTGCCGCCAGGTGTTAATTTACTTCACAGGCCTTGCGCTTCGATAAAACTATAACAGTAATGTTTGATTAGACCAAGTGTAATAATAACTTGTCTTTGCATATTATAATAAACGTTACCATTTCTAAAATGTATATTTGTATCTTGTAATGTTATTACTGATTGCTTTATCAGGGCGTCTTCAGAGTAACAAGGTGAAACAGCTCGCAAAAGTTCCAGGTCTTTGGGCTGTTGAAACCGTCGCTACGCCTAAAGTTGCTGATTCTTTGAACTCGTCTTGGGAGAGCGCTCAACGGGGGGAGCCTCATAAGCTCAACGTTATGGTCCAGGTATAGAGTTGATACCTTAGAGTTGTAGCCTGCGAACTACCCAAAAGTAGTTTTTCTGATAACAATAAGAAAACTGCATAGCAACTGAGGGCTTGATTACTCTGTCTATGACCTTTATAGAAGCGTCGACTCCGCGACGAGAGGCTGAAATATATAACGAAGACGTTCTAGCTGTTCATGTATTCCGCTTTACGTTAGTGAAAATACTATGAAATATATATATAGGTTAGGAAGGTACATCTGAAGAACCTGTCCTGTAGCTGTCTATATACTTCCGGGCTTTACGGATAGTCTCTTTTCGATGTGGGCAGAACAATGTTGCCCGAAGCTTCTACGACAAAGTTCTAGTGTTGACCTACAAGGGTCAGGTTTCAGGAAGTACCGCCATATGCTGATGATGATCCGCTGACAAACCACGCAAAACTAGCTTATGTCATGTTGTTATCATTCTTACTGCAGCCGTTTACTATTGTTGTTATTGTTGCAACTGTTTCTGTAGGTAAATACTTCTGGGGAAGAACAGAAGGGAGGCGTCGAAATGTCGGAAGTTGTTGACCTCGCTCGCCACATTCGAGAGAAGTGCCCTCGCTTAAGTCTTCTTGGGCTTATGACGATTGGCTTCGCCGATGTGCAGCCGGGTACGGTGAGTCTTTTATGCGTTATTTTCAGAAGTAAATCATCAGCCAGAAACTTTGCAGTTGGTCATCGAATGAGACGTTTTCGTCACTAATGCCCATTCGTCTATCGCAACAAAGAGATACAAAGTACAATTTGATGATGGCACTATTTCGAACTATTCGAAAGTATAAACTGTGCAAAAGAATATAATCTAGAAAACTACTGTGCTACATCTGTTCATATTTTGCCTTTTCTACAATCCTAAATCATAAGATTAGCCATTATGTTTATGTTTATATGTGGCACAATCGAACCGAGTACGTGTGTAGAACCCTTTTAGCAAACTTGGAAAGTATGTAGGATAACTTAGAGGAGTGATATGAACTTGGAGGAACTTTAATACGGGTTATCCAAATGACAGGCCTAAAATAAGCTAAATTATTGTAATAGTCAGACGAGAGTAATGAAATTCTGTGCGCTCCTCATAGCTTACGGGCATGTTTGTAGAGTTGCGAAATGATCTGTGACGCATCCTCTGGAAATTTAGGGAAGACTGCATTGAATAATGGTTTCGTATGATCAATCGTGTGCACATATTCTGCCTTTTTCTTTTCACAGGAGAATCCCGATTTTGCCGCATTGGCCAAATGCCGAAATATGGTAGCTGAGGCTCTTGGCATCGAACACGAAGTCTTGGAACTTTCCATGGGTATGAGTGCCGATTTTGAACAGGCAATAGCGCAAGGGTCAACAAACGTTCGTGTAGGAAGTACGATTTTTGGCGCCAGGGATTATTCTCAAAAATAGCTGTTCGGCTATGAGAACGTCACCAATCCTGCCGGTTTTGGCCGCTTGTGAAAAATTTAGATCGCGTGCAATGTGCTCATAAGCTCGGAAAAGATAGAACTGTAAAAACTTCCCACGTTTCCTAAGCACCAATACCAAGTGCGACCAAGTAGAGTCTCTTCTACCGCACCAGGCGATACTTTACTGGAAACATCCATACATTTAAGGGCCATAGACATTAAAGATAGTTGCGTCAGTCATTTATTATAACAAACAGCTGAATGTCTTCCAGAGGTCGTATCCATAATTGATATCAGCTAGTAAGCGGCAACACGGCCGTAACTGAGCTTCAAAATGTAGCCTTGGTTAGACTCATCGAGGCTTTCGAAGAAATAAATACAAACTAGTTATACAAACTTCAAGTAGATTGTCTAACATCATTTTTCATTTGGAATGAATTAAAAAATAGGAAGAGAAAACGAACATACGATATAAAGTAATGAAGAAAAACGATGGACCCTACCAGGAGTGGCCTTGTTTCTTGCGTAGCCGTCTACATCACCGCTTAGTATTAACGACTTCAACATTTATTATTAATAACACGTAAAAAAAAAAGCGCTTCAAAAAACAGGTAGGCTATAGGCACAGTTGGAAAGAGACCGTAACAAAAATAGATTCAGCTAGAGACTAACGCAAAAATTAATTTTAAATCAACAAGTATTAATCAATTTGTTATAGTCTGCTTTTGAGCCTGAAATGAATTACTGATAGGTGTTTATCATTCACTGCTGATAAACGCAGTACTTACGGCATGTGTTTCAATATCTGGATATGTACGTATATAAACACGTCTAACTGACTAGGTACTAGGGTTTATATGTTAATGAAGTGGTTAGCTGATTAGAGTAAACTAAACGATATCTAAGACAGACAGTTTTATGAAATTTGCAAAAAAAAAAAAAAAAAAAAAATGCAATTCTCATTGGCTTCGTTCTATTTTTGGATTTTACAAATGAGACGTGATCGCACCCGTGCAGTGCAAGCCCTGTTATAGTTTAGCGTTGATTTTCGTTTGCTCGTTGCTATTTGCCGCCGGGATAGGAAAGAATGAAAAATTGAAGTTCCGTGTCCTCTACCACTATATCTCACTATCTTAATTTATGTAACCTTATGCAAGCTGTTCGTTCACTTGGTGACAAATCCACTCTTGCATAAGGCTATTTTTCAATGCTAAAGTATAGCCTTCAAAATTCATCCCGGGTTCCTGAGAACGATACCCCAATACTTTTGTTCGCAGTCGTTCGACACTAATATATACACAGTATAGTAGAGGTAGTTGATATTAGAATAAGTGGTTCCCAATTGATCTCTGAATGCTAAATATGTATCTTATTTTCCATTAGGGTTCATTTGGGCTTTTCTATTATACGCGATTGGTTGTGTTTCGAGGTCCGCTATTGATAAGCTTTGAATAAACTAAATAAACGATATACATGGGTTAATTGTTCATAGAGGCAACTTTATAACAATGAAACAAATAATGCAAGCTATGCTTAGCGTTAATCCTTAGCGTAAAAACTTACGAGTTAATCCTTAATTTTCAAGTTCGTTCGTCGAATATGAGCCAATAAATGTTACGATAGCTCTTTCAATACAGTCATGGCAGTGTACGTAAGTAATAAAACTTTTCATAACCCAGGAACTTTAGTCTCACGACACAGTTACTTAAGCATTCAACTTAAATATACGAAATGATGAGAATTCAATGTTGTTGAGCTGCACGAGGCAGGCCAACGATTACCAGTGAATACAATGTATCAACGAGCATTGTGAAATGTATTTGTAAAAGGTCGTGGCAAATTGGGCAAATATATGGCCCAGCAATTTTCAAACGTCCTCTATTTCAACTGGTTCTAATCTAGGCCGAAATTAGCTGCAATTCCTAATGCAATAATTTCTACGCTATAATCCGTACAAGCAGCACTCACAAACCGAATAACTTATAATTTATAAGTACATCTGATCCCCTTCTCAGCAGGTTGCAGTTTCAAGCCTCAAAGAAAAACGTTTAGCATTACTTATTTAGATACATTGAAAATGAACTCAATAGAATTCTATGCTCCATTAAATCGACATAAGGGCATCGCCATCGGCAAGTTCTACTTACCAGAGCATCTTCCCGAAGACAATTTGATGCCCGCGATCTGCCTGCTGAGCAGATCATGCGCATATCACCAGTCTGATCTGGGTTTCTCTCTCGATTTGGAAGACTCGTTCTTCCGATAGTGCCTCCTTGAAAGCAGGCTCGGATAATCATGCCCGCTTACATAATGTGACGCCGTCGTTTTCCATCACAACCTCTCATTGGAACCAGTTTTTTCAGGAACCCACTTCACTTAAATAACTGAACAGAAAATTAACTGGGATCGAGTAATGACTGGTTGTCTTCGCACGACGCACACGTCTTGCTCTTTAGATGAGTGGGTTGTACGTACGAATACAACTGGTAGAAATTGTTATTTAGTAATTGACGGCGTTAGCGAATAAAGTTTATCGATGCAATAGAAAAGATTATATAAAAACAAAAAAAAAAAGCAGAAGAACTGGCAAACGAAATATGTATATCGGTTGTTTTCGCAATAATGGCGCACTTCTCCAGAATGAAAGTTCTAGATAGGGATCCTACGTGCCGAGATCGTCATAATTCAGAACACTAACGGAGTACCCTTCGTCCAAAACGAACCATTGACGTTTACCTCAAACCCACAGGCCATTGAGAATGAAAAAACGTACGCATATTTCCCTTCACTTTTCCTTTAAAAACACAAAGGGACCAAACAAAAAAAGAAATAGACGATATTACTGTTCAGCATGTGGTCGTGATATTGATGGAAATAACTCTTATGCCGCTCATTATAAGCGGATATTTTTGTGCGTTCGGCCGAATTTTCTACTCAATAATTAAGCAATGCAATCAGTAAACTACAAGAGTACCAAAAATTAATTTAACAGGCCAAAGCCCAACAATAGACCTAAAATAATTTTTCTAGTCCAATTAAAAATCTGCCCTATTCAACTGGATGACTACAATTTACCTAACGCAGCAGCGAAGCATTACCTACAGCAGCGAGTAAATCAAAGACAAGAACTAAAAAAAAAAAAGGGTCTAAATTAATCTCTATTAAAAAGCAACATCAACCATTGATCAGAAATTTATTTTCTGGCAAGGTTCTCCCTCGATTCGGCCAGTTAGTTGTCCCAAAGCCATTTAAAATAGGTTTCTATATTACTGCAACCCGTCCGTGAATACACCGAACGTTATTGTTTCGTCTTGCTAGCCGAAGTCTCACTACAAATCTAATAACAGAACAGCAATCCCAAAAGATTGGTCGACACCACAACAACAACAGCAACAAAGGAAACAACAATTTCATTCTATAGTAGATAGCAGTTAGGACTCGGAGACGTACGTAAGAATTTTAAGCCTTATCTCATCCTACTAGCCCTCTCAAGTTCATCGTTTTCCGTAGAAGATGGCCTAGAAACTCATCCTGCACAAGCAACATAAACAGTAGTAGCCAAACCAGAATCATTGAGTATTTTGGCCTATCGAAGTTTGCCGCCTGTTGCCAATCAGCCGAGTTATTTCCGAAGGCCAAGTAATATTGGCCGATGGAATGGCATACTCAGTGATGGCATACGCCCACTATACGACCTTCTGTCCCAGAATAATACACACAGGAGTACGAAGACAGACGGTAGCTGTGAGAGTTAGGGAACAATAAAAAGAAGGTTCTCGATCTTTTTTTGGCTAGTTTTCCCTCTTTCGCTGCCGTTGAGACGGGCGCACGCATTGCGTGTTGTAAACACGGGGAAGGCTTTCATGCGATGAAGAAGTATGTATCGAAATAAATCAAAGTACAATATTTCTATTGCCATGATCAAGGTCTTTTCGATATCTATTGATAGCAATAGCACTAACTGGCTAGGAACAGCAGCTGCTGCTGGTTCAGCGAAAGGCCAGTTTTGTTCTGCGAGTGAGCTACTCATCGACTCTTACCAACCAAACGTAATGACAAATGGTTTCGCTATGCCGCCTTTTCTTGGTGAACACTGTGCCCTGTGCCGTGTGCCAATAGGGAGGGCATCCAGGGCTTTTCAACTGGGACGGAAGAAATGTGCCGAACAAACAGCGACACAATTGAAGATGACACCCAAAGGGTTCGCTAGTTACTCGACCACGAAATCAACGGTCGGTCACCGTATAGCATATATACGACATATCGTAGAGAATCTGCGGAAAATTCATCAACCCTAGATAGTGTGCAACACAGCTTGCTTAAAGCCAATCCAGTTTCTAGTCAAAGGATCCCTCATCCATTCTAATACATTTGTTGCCTACAACAAGTGTATAAGGATATTACTTGTAGTCTGAAGTATGCATTTCGTTGATCTAGTTCAGAAATGATCGCATTTTATTTCTAATGTGCTTAATAATATAGGGCATTTGAAAAAGCGGAAACAGATTTCGATGAGAGCTTGCCTCCGAAGTGTTCTCTCGAGTACATTTCGACACATATGACATTTCGCGCGCACGAGAGTGTTGACAGATGCTCGAGTTAAACTTGACGTTCTGCTAGAAAGTACGTTGGAAAATACATACTGATAGGTGCATTTGCTCATTACCCGCAAAGTTCAATCAAAGGTCTAAAATTGCAAAAATAGTTTAATAAAATCAGATGCTATATATGCATCAAAGGGTTGGACATGGGCTACCTGATGGCGAGAGAACTTCAAGTTTCTCTGAGTCAATGCGACCGCGACATTCCTCAGGGAACATTGAATTTATGTGAACGAATGTAGAAAAATAGTGGTCTCGCCGCGTTGAGGAGTTCATCATAGGACCTGCTCTCACTAGTGTTTACTCAATAGTTAACTCAACGTCTCAATTGGTTTCATCTCTAGAATAAAGTACACGTGACAAAAATACTAGGTATTTTTGCATGCGTTGGAGGTTTGTTCTATAAATGACAGGTCTGCCTCCTAACCTTTAGGGATCTGGTCTAGATATCTAGGTTAGGTTGAATGGACTAGCTCCGTTTCAAGTAGAAAAAATGAACTGTTACTGATAGGATCATCGAAGAAACACTCCTCTCAAGAAACTTTCTCCGGATCTTCAAATTGTGGAATATAGAGATGAACAATTGACTAATACAGTAAAAAAGTAATAATAATAGGTAGCAGAAAGTAAAGCGTTTTATAGTAAAAACAAATATCGAGGATTATTTTGATTGCAGGCAATCTCATTATCTTTATTTATGGCTTCAACGAAGCAAGTAGGTTCAAGTAAATATAGCTACCGTTCAAACACACGGCTTCTAAGGTGGCGTTGGCTCTCCTCGAAGGCTGAAACGATAAAAGCATAAATGAGTCGTGGGAAGCAGTAGTGGTATTCTATCTGCGTCCTATATGGGCCTATCTGAGTCCTATATGAGTTCTATGAAAAGTACTCTGCAGAACGGGTTATGCACTATTCCTTTAAGAAAACACTGTTAAAATAGGCTCTGTTCATTCAGCAGTGCAGTACGTAAGTCAGGCTTAGCTAACTTACGGGCGAGCTGACGTATAAACATTGTTGGCAGTGCATTGAGCTGAATTAATGTTTGATGGCAGAATGGCGAACGTAAAGTCCGCAACATTTATTTAATATATTTAGCCGTTGAACGCTTCAGACGTCGGGCAAGGCACCGTCCACTAAAAACATTTGCGTTGGAAAGTTAGTGGAATTCCCATGGGTCGACATTAGAAAGGAATCAGCAGCTACGTATCTGTTCCAGGAACATAGGGGCGGCCATCCCTGTGACAAGATTTACAATAAATTAAACCGAATTTATGATCCTTTTGAGTCCTCCAATTGAGGGGGCGGCGCCGACAAAGTTCCGACGCAAATTCGAACTTGGCGACGAGAGTGGCTAAACAGCTACGACTCAGAAACAATCGCACGACATGTGGGAAAAGTCAACTAATATTATAAATCCAGAGGGGCTTGGAAGGATCAGGATCTAATTCACAAATAATGAGCCAGACGAAGCCAATAATAAGAGTGAAAATAATTGCAAAGCTGATTTACGACAAGCGGTTGAGTGCTAACGTTAGCGATAGATACCCCACGAGCTGCGCTCACACTTCTTCACACCCTGTTTCCTTTGTATCTAGTTTCGGGAACAAAAACCAATAACAAACGGTAGTTGAGAAGTACCTTCGGTTGTGCTTGAACGCGTCACCTTGCGCACCGCTTATTCAGCCAGAAAGTGCGAGGGGAGTCAACGTCGACAATAGCCTAACTGCAATACTTTGCAGGCACCTTGCTGTAATAAAATTAAGAACTGCTTGTCCCGTAAACGTAGCCGTTATAATACGTATATTTGTTTACCGTAGATAAAAAGCGGCGAGAGAGCCAACTTCAAACAAAATAAAAAAAAAACGAAATAAAAAACCTATTTCCTTAAAATGAGCGCAGCCGAATTTTTTCGATTGACAGGTCTGTCTGCGCTCAATTACTGCAGAAGTTCTTTAATACCACTGCCGCTTTGGAAATAGTCTTCAAAGTTTTGGGTCTTCGTTCCAATAGAAAACGCGAAATATAGTCAATTAGGCAACAGGCGGCGGGCGAAACCCTCTTCGTGTGTTTGCCTTTTTCGTCGGCCGTCTGCTAGCCCAGTAAGTAGATGTTTTTCGAAAGCAGAGTCAACGGCGGTAAAGCACGAACTATTTGTTGACATGATATTTGTTTTCAAGTTGCGCCAATCCCTAGCCCGAGTCCGAATAGGTTTGTACACTGTCTGTTTCGTACTTTCGCTTTGAACGCCACCAAAGTCTATTCATTTCACGTCTGCGTCCCCAGCAGAAATTTTTTACATTTCGATATAAAAAAAGGACAAGTAGAAAGCTTCCACATTGAGTTGCTTGTAAGTATTCAACTTGTCGTCCCGGCTCACGAACGCTTGCGAAATCGCTTCAAGGAGGTTATCCGCCTCACCCTCCGAATATGCCTCGGAAGCATAACAGCTTATGCTTGTTGTCATTATTATAAGATACATAAATCAGTTTGTGAAATCACGCTTCTGTAGACCCTTTGTTTCTATTGGCTTATATTACGCCCTTTATTTGTGTCCAATGTGGCGTTCGTGAGCTATTCCAGCGCTAAGCCAAACCTATTGCAAAGAAGGCACTCTTTGTTACTGCCTTCTTTACTTGTATCGAGTAGGGTACTTCGCATTGCGAAGGCGACAAGGCGCCTTGGATCTGGCTGAATTGAGTTCTATAGCGAACCAATCTAGTTTCGAAACGGAATGTTGTTGGCCTTTTTACGTATCAGTCTGTTCTGTTTTGAGAGCAACAACCTGTAAATAGGACGAACGGGCACATGTGTCCTCAGTCAACTAACTTGTTCATGCTCTCGTTTGTGGTACTGATAGACCAGCTTACTATTGAATTCGTTTTATTTCACTGGCTCAGTCAGCTTAAAAACAGAATTTAGACGTCTAACTATCACTAATTAGAAATCGCTGCCAGCTATAAACAGAAATACTTTTCAAATTAAAATTAGTAATAGTTTGACTGTCAATGATGAGTTGGACTTAGTTGGCCTATATAGAGAAAATAATTATACATAGGATCCAGAAGGGAGTTTGTGAAAAAAACAGTAGAAACCAATAATTACTTGCCCGAATCTTCTGCCATAAAAAAAAAGATTATATTTGTATGATATTTGTCTTAAACTTCATTCCTGCGACGTAGTATTCGTCCATGGCTGCATTACTCGTGAGCTTCATTCGATACCACTATTTCAGAGAAGGATCACGCTGATGAATATATATATATATATATATATATATATATATATATATATGCACATAGAGAAGCAGGGAAGACAATACGTTTATTTAATGTCACTCACAAGTATTAGGTTTTCGGCTAAGGGTGCGCATACCCTTCAATAGTAACCTTCATGTTATTATATATAGGTTCCTTTTTCTAATGGAAGGCAAGTAACGACGTTTGGTTCGAACCGAATTTTCTTTATTTTCGCTACGGTTGTTCTGTCTGCCATCCGCGGTTTTGTCACAGTAACCCCAAAACCCGTTCTCTCTCTCCCTCACCCCCCTCTCTCTCACTCTCCCTCTCTCTCTCACTAGCTCTCGCTAACCGATTTTGTTCTCAACAGTAGGACAACAGAACTTGGAATCGTATCGAACGCCAGTGGCAGACTCTTCCATCACATTTAATCTAGTATTTACAGAGCTTTGGCTACAGTCTGCATTCGTGACGCGTAATATTAGCAACTGTAACCAACTGAAAAGGCTGCCCTTGCAGCGGTGAATTAGACCCATGACCGTAATTAGTGACTCTGTAGTGCCTCACATTACCTAGAAAGGACAGTATGCAATAGAATTAAATTGCACGATGTTGATTTAGAGCCTGATACAATCAGGAACCACAAACTGCCGTTTAACGGACATGCCGGGCTCAGCAAGACGAGGGCGAAGTAGCCTCAGGCCTATGTCTCGTCGACAGCATCAATGGCGGCCTAAATCAAGAGGCGTAACAGTGTGTTTACCAGAGTCACTGGGTATCGTCCTGGCCTTCCTCCTTCAGAGAGAACCAAGAGGGTAAGGGGATCAGAAAGCAATCAGCGCGAAAGCTGCTGCGACGGTCGCAGTGTCACTGTGCTTCCTTCGCGAAAACTGAGAGTTGTCGCGCTCTATCGGTACGCGTGCGTCTGTATATGTGTGTTTCTATGTGTGCGTCGAGACGGACGACCGAATGAATAAGCGGTCAAGCGTTCTTTGCTCTAGGCGACGCTAATTCTCTATCATTTTTGCTTTCTATTTCGTTCTTTATGGCACGCTTGGTTCGTGCAGCCTGTCGACAAAACAGTTACTGGTTCACGTACTTGTACATATCACACCAAACACAGTTGTGAGACACGGCGGTCTGAAGACATTTGGTAGAAGTGGTTACGTTACTGCTGCTGCTGCTGCTGCTGCTGCCGCCCTGTTCACGGCCGTAGTCACTACCCTTCAACAAAGAAGCGGTGATACCAACGCGCGGATGGCACGGTCACAACCCATGTTTGTGATGGTACAGCTACGTTCATTCGGATGTCGTTGAGTCTTCGTTGAGCTTCAACAGTGAATTCGGCGCTGGAGATAGAGAAGCAATAAATGGTACTAAGCGACGATTGAGCGAGTCGAGTTTGGCTAAGATCAAGCAGAGGGGTACGTCGAGTACCAATAACACAGTCAATTGTGATCTATGCGAGCTAAGTTGTAAGAGTTGCATAGGAGTTGTGACGAACTACGAGCTTCAGCCACTTCGCTCTAACATTGTGTCGTCACATTGCGTCTACGAGAGTTCTGCCAGTTCTGGCAGAGAAAGTAAAGATTGGACGGGGCTGAAACTGTTCGCAGAATTCTGTCGCGCGTTTGGCTCGTCCGCTACGATACGCCGGTCGGCCGGCTGGAATCATTGTTCGTCTTTACTGTTACGCTTGCCGTTTATTGTCGTTGTTGTAGTGCTGGTGACATCGAACGACTTTTACCACGAACGTTGTCCAGCAGCGAGTGAGGAAAACAGTTGTCGACGGGTCATAGGTGAAAGAAATAAGATCGAAGCAGACCAGCCCAGGCAAAGGCGCGCAGAGGACATAGGGAGGTTTTCTGAGAGAGCAGGATTCGTACGTTGCCACCGCGCGCCATTCTCTAACGGCATCGGCTTAAGCGGAACCCATACAACGGACGCAAAACATACTGCACCCCTGTTCCTGCAGATGTACTTAAAAAATGCAGGAGAGAAGCCTCTGTCAAAAATCTTAGCTTAGGCTTTACTTTGAAGAGCACGTCCAATAGGAAATGAGCGTATTGCCACACTGACCGTATAGCGGTACGCGATAACAACGCTGTTGCTGTGTCGGTTCGTGGATGTGCGGCAGGGATTACGATAATATTACTGAAGGGACAGTCACTTCGGGAACGTATACCGAAGCCTCGCTCTCTATGATTGACCGGTCACAATGAAGTACGCCAACTGGATATCATCAACGTTTGCTCTGCTGTTGATCGTTACTTCAAAGCAAGGTACGTGTTCAAGCTGACATGTCAAAATAGATTCTTCTATTTCTACGGTTCTAATAGAGACTGTGAATTTAAGTGGGCTCGCAATTGAGATAATAGAATGATGCTTTGTGACTTTTCTATCTTACACCGCACGTTAATCGTCGAACGTATTGGACATTCGAGTAGTTCACAGGTATAGTCTGCCGCCTTAGCAGACATTCGACCGGTCTGTGCAGTGTTTCCATCAGCGCATAGAGTGGTTTAATAATAACGGTAATCCACGGAAGTAGGATTCAGTAGATAGAGCTCTCAGGAAATCCGGTCGATTTTACCTTTGATCCAACAAGATCCATTAGGTAAGTAGTATTAAGGAGAATATAAAAACCGAAATATTTAACGATTCAGACCTTATAGCCATACGATGCGTTTCTGATGCAGACATACCAACACATCATCTTTTGGCAGGTGTCACGGCTGACTGCATAAAGAGCAATGATCTTGTTTATCATGTTGGTGTTGCGTTCGTTGTCACGCCGATCTAATGTAAACGTAATTCAGAGAGCGTTAACCACAGGATGTAACAGCGTTTTTAAGCGAATTTCATGTAGGCCCTTCAGCACACCGCCGCAATAGCATTTCAAACAAAAGGGCGTTGGCCGGAGTAAACAACTTGCGAAATTTTAACAAAAATTAGCATTTTGTTGTCAAATTTACAGCAGGTTGGCCGTTTTATTAGCTTATCAACTCGATAGGCACCTGGGCTAAATCAGGTCGCATGCAGGTGCTGAGCTACCGCTTGTGTTAAGCATTAGTATTTAAAATTAATACCGAGTTGGGCCTGCTTGATATTAATCTTCTCTTAGGCCAACTGCTGAGCATGCTGTTGTAAAATTATTTCTAAAGACTTGATTAATAGGTGCCAATTATCGCTCTTCCAGTTCTCACCAACATCTAAAGGCTGTTATTATAACGATTAGTAAATGTCGTTTATACTACGCATCGCTAGGCGAACTTACAACTGGTGTTTGTTTATGCATATTAGAACATTCTATACAGGCACGTTTCCATAGCATGTCAGGCCCCTCCTGTATGTGTTTTCTGTGGCACACAACGTTACAGTCATCGTCGACTAAGGGGAATCCGACGTGACGACGCTCAAGGGAATCCTTTTACCGCTTGAGAAGTTCGATTTCACCAGAAGTTGCCTCATAACAGAGTCGTCTGTTAGTTCACCGGTAGAAGATCAGAAAGAGGGAAACGATGGCACCCGTCATCTAGCTGTTGCTTGTTCCCTTGTCTAATATCTGCTTGCCAGCGATCTCACCACTTCCCGCCGAACGATGACGGACTTATAATGACGATATGGCAGCACCGGAGATACCCATAAGCAGAAGTTAGTCGAACTGTGGGTCAATGCCTTCTGATCGCCGTCGTCAGGATTCTCAGCGTTTTTCGTTTTCGCTCGAAACTGGGCCGCTCAGGCTTTGCTTCACCGCTATTCTTGCTTCGTGGGCCCAGTGTTGCCGGTAGCAGCAGAAGTGGCACTTACATGAATAATGAATAATGTTTGATCTGAAACTTCAAGAAACGAATGAATAAGCGATTTCTGGGAAAACCAGAAAGATTAATTGGATCGATACATCCTATCTATGGGGAGAACGCTCAGCCTTCTACCCACACCTAGGTCCTTTTTCTCTCGTTTAAGCAACAATGACTTTGCTGATTCTGTTGAGAACAGACAAATAAGCATTGGCGTCACTGTAACTGTATTATATGTCGAATAGGTGCGTTGTTGAGGATTTCTGAATGACGCAGTTCGGGCCGCACGGGCGTTTGGCATACTCAGGGTTGTTGCCGCCGCCGCTATTGTCGCTGTTGTTGTCGGCAGCGGCGCTAGCGATACCTTAAAGACAAGATGCCAAGTTCGATAACAAAAAAAAACAAAACAATACTGGCGAGACAAAATAGAAGAAACCAAACGCTACGCTTGAATAGGTTTCATTTTTGTTTCACAACGTATTGTGAATAGGCAGACGTGCAAGTACTTATAAATATACTGCGCAAGAAGAGACCTCTCTTCTCCAAAATACCTATGTGTTAATGTGTTGTCGTATCGTACACACTGCGTGCTCGCGTTTACATCTACGTTTCTAGTACGATGTCTCCAACGAAGTCTTAACTGTGCCCGTTAGCTAGTGCACGTTTTCGTCCGCGCCTATTCCTTGACGGCTATCTGTTGTAATGCCATTTCAGGACTTTATTATATTTCCTAGGCCGAGTGTAGCTTTTTTTTTGTATAGTTGGGTACACCGGATTGTCGAGAAAAGTATTCACCGTTTTTCTAGTCATACAAGAAACAGACTACCCAAATAGTGATTTTATTGCCTTCGTTCGGCGAATTCCGACTTATGCTTAATTATGCTTCTTGTAGTGCTCGACCGATTACGGAAAGAGTTGCCCCGAGTATTGCAAGCGTTGAGTCAAATAGACACTGGGATAGCTCCTATATCGCTAGGGAAATAATGGTCGATGCCATATAAATTGACGGAAAATAACATTGCCGACCGTGATTTCATTGACAAAACTGCTATTCACGTCTAGAACGGCTGATCATCAGTGATAAAAACGTACACGCAGTATCTGACGAAGCCTAGGCTGACGCCAAAGAAATGGTACTAGGTGTTTAGTGAAATTGGAACACAATCGTGCATTTTGAGTTAGTGCCGTCTGGTAGAAAACTGATTCTGACCGGTACCTTCAACAACTGATAAAATGACAACAAGACATTGGAAAAATCGATTGGAACTAGCGGACAAAAAAGACACGCCATGTTCCACTATCATAATATCAGTTCACGGACATCTGTAGCTACCCGACAAAAATATAAGAAAATCTCGATGGATATGTTTAATGCATTCGCAGTATAGTCCGGACCTCGCGCCATCAGACTATTACCTGTTTTGGTCTCTGCAAAATTCCCTTAAAAATGTTTATTGAATTAAGTTTTCAAAGAGAGATACAAAAATAACTCTAGTTTCTCCAAAAAACAGCGTTTCTCCAGGATCCATAGACGTTCTACATTGATGGGATTATGGTATTGGCCAATAATAACAGAAGGTTATCGATCAAAATGGCCCATAACTGAATTTGGTAATATTGTCTTAAAGTACAAGCAATGTTTGCTTCCGTTTTGGCTTATAGCGGCAAGTACTCTTTCGTCAGAAATAGAAAACAGAACGATAGTGGGAAGCATAAGAAGTAATAATGGATATGTCTGATTACAAAATAGCAATCTGAACATCATTGCATCTTTTATATTTCCTCTGGGCATCTCACAACGAAGCTAGCTGGCGTCCCAAAGTTTGTCTTGATGTGTCACCTATAACTAACCACCAAATGCTATAGGGTTCTTAAATAAAAATTATCTACAATAATGTCCAAGTAAACGTCTATTATGAGAGTTTCGTAGTTCATTTTCAGCATACTACTACCAGAGGAAAGAAGCGTCAACCGTTGGTAAGCAAGTGGGCAAGATTGATGCGATTGTCCGTGCAATTGTGCATTGTATGGCAGCGATATCGTTTCACGGCTACATGGTCGTACTCGCTGGCAGGCGTCCGTTTTAACCGTGCCCCGTCTCCGACTTTTTGACAGTAACGAGAACGACGACAGAAAAGGAAGATTCCCGTTTGAGTGTTTCTCTTACAGCGAGCTTCAGTTTGTCAGAGGAGTGACATCCGTGTCCAATGAATGCTGTTGCTCTCACTCTGTGTGATGTGGCGGACGCTCCCCGGTAGCACTTCTATTGACTATGCTCTAAACTGTCGCACTGTCCTCTGGCTTTCAGGAAGCAGACAGCCGGTGTAACGCGCTCCGTTGAGAAACGTAAAATTCAATATATTCTTTTTTTGCCGCTGTCATTCTCGTCGTCGTCGTCAATGTTGACGCCGTTCCATCACTCGAAACGTTAACGTGACGTAACCAAAAACGTCGAGACGTAGGAACGACATCAGCACAGGGATCTATGGAAACTCGCAGGCCCTGCTGTCTTTCCTTTTTTTGCTTTAGAGAGAAGATATGAGGGGAGCAGATGAAACGAATCAATTGATTCAATTGCCGATTCTTTCCTCTTGTTGTTCCTCTCCCTCGTTCGATGCAGTCGAAGCCAAAATAATCAAACTGTGAACCGCAAATAGTTAAAAAACAGGAACGCAGCGGAGACTGCGGCATATCACCAATGAATTGCCCACGCGAAACACTGACAAATCAGTGAGAACACAGTCAAGGCGCCAGGCGGCCGTCGAAGAAGTCGCAGCTGTCGAAGATCTCATCTATCGAAAACAAGATTCCCATTTTAGTAAAGCAATCAATTAAACGCGTGAGATAAACAAGATCAGCAGGGTGATAGACTACATGTTACTGAGATAATGAGTCTCTCTAAATAATAACTAACTAGAGGCGAACAATTGAAAGTCAACGGGCAAAGACATAAAAATTGCGTCATATCAATTGCATAAGATCATGGGGGATACCCCCCAGAGAGATATATGTATATATATATATATAGAGAGAGAGAGAGAGAGAAAGAGAGAATTTAAGGAAGATAACCAAATAGAGAGACAGGTTTGGTGGTTCGGATGAGAATAATCAGTTGTTAAATTCAGCTGATTCAACTCCAGTGCGAATCTACAGTGCAGATGGAGATGTAGATGGGTAGGCGACCCGATGCGACTGGAGAACGTGTGAAGCAAATTCGAAGTGGATCCGAAACAACATAATGTATGGCATCGTGCATTAGATAGCCAGCTACTTATCTAGAGCGAGTTGATTACAATGAGACTGGTTAATGTATGTTTCCTTCGCCTGAACGTCTAAAAGCCAAGAAATTCGCAGTGAAACCTAGGTAAAAGCTACAGACCAAAAATCAGAGACTATTGACAGATTACCTAGGTAGTTGATGGTGCACAAAAACCTAGGTTGAACAAAAGTGAATACCTTTTTTGTCTGAATTTGCAGTTTGGTTACAGTCGAAGCATCACTTCTAGGCCAAGTAACCTAATATCCTTCAGATCATAGGCATCTTTACCTCTGTAAGACTCTTAGCAAAGCTCAGAAGCGTGAAACTCCTGCTAGAAATCTAACGATCCGTAGTTATAGTGCTCAGTACTGCACACGCCGACGCGTTGATGATTCTCCAACTCTCCGTCAATAATGAAAGAACATAATCCAATTTTAGTATTAATCTATTGGTGAAAGGCGCAGTTCATAACAAAATATTAAGGTTCCTTAATCCACTAGCTGTTCGATTTTTTCACCAACAGATATCAAACAAAATAATGCCATATACCTATGCCCATTTAAAAGTCCCGATTCAGACGCCTCTTCTTTAAAAGTGGCTATCTGCTAACTCCGAACGAGTTGTCTGCAAAAGTATCTACCCAGTCCACTTGCTTCTTGTTGCGTGTCCTTGTGTACATTCTGGTAGGTGTCTTCAATGGCGACTGATGGTGTACATTCTCTCAATTGTCGAAATGACTGCACGCCGACCAACTTTGCGGATCTATTCTGACTGCGTCTACTGTTTACCGTTCATGAACTGAAGTAAGTCAGAAGACAATGGGTCCGATGTGATTACAGCCATATCTTTCTGTATGATGCGTTTCGTCCGTAAAAGTACTGCAACAGCTCGCGATTAACAGGGCTCTCCCGAATCAAGGGTTCATCCTCTTAGTTATGAACTGTTTTGTGGATGGGGCAAGTGAACACTGGGGGAACCCTATGGTGGCTTACCTAAAGCTGCAGAACGCCTGTACTGGTCCACTATCGCTGATATCATTAATAGTAACCTCACAGGCAGTGCATCGCACTGGGGTCCACTATCGCTGATATCATTAATAGTAACCTCACAGGCAGTGCATCGCACTGGGCTTAAGAGAAGTCGTACTTTGTGTCTTTGTGGAATCTCTGTCTGAGCTGCTGAAAGATATAAAGATGAAGTTTTTTTTTTGAAAATAAGCTCGTGTAATGCATCGAACAAACAGGTCGGCTTTGTGGCCCTTGTGGTGTCATTGAGAAGCTACAGTATAGTCGATGAAGTTTCACTTAAGTTTATGATCCGTAGACTCCTTAATGGGTTAACTGAATCTTCGGATTCTACAAATATGTAGTCTTAACACAAATCGACGATCGTACTAGTTGGTGTTTACATCCGTATGTACTGAAAAGATTTCATCAAATATACTGAGCTTAAACGACAGCACTTTTCTGCGATATGGCTACTCTAAACAACCATTAGGACGAACTTCGCCCCACTGATTGCGATGATTTCAAATCACGCAGGATACGATCAACTGCCCCAAATGTATATAAGAGGGCCATAAGCAGTTGACGCTTTGTACTTTAATAATTAAAACTTATGTGTGGCTTTTCTAGCACCCATATTCACCAGCGTCCTGTTTTCAGAAAATGGCAAAAAAATTCGCCAGCGTTACGACAAGACAGCCAAAAAGTCTTTAGAGAAACTGGCTAAAATGTTACAAAAACTACAGGTAGCTTTGTTTGTCATATATTTTATTGGTTATTTGGAGAATTAGCAATCTGACTGCCCTTAGTAAAAAGGCGGGAAGACCACTCAACAGCCGCGATTAAGTAGATTAGGTTGGGCTAGACCAGGCTAAGAGTGGATCAAATGCGGCGAACTATACTAAAAATAAACGCTAGAGAAGGAGCGGCGGCAATAACTATCAAAAGTTTAAGAAATTTACTTTCAACACTGATGGGGCATCTGCGTAGGTCCAAGTGGCGTGGGGCAAAGTAGATCGTACTTCAGGAAAGCCACTCGATCCGGTAATGATTCAATCCCAGAAGCAGTTGCAAAAACAAACTTCAAACATGGAAGAAGCCACAATATATAATAAGACCTGTGTATGCGACAGTTAAACTGAGTAGCAAGCCTATCTTCGATTTTACTTGTATTGTTCCAGCGTGTCCTTTTTTCTGTAAAGAGAAACCTTCGGTCAAGAGTTTGACCTGCATATTCAGTTGGGTTCCAGGATTCTAAGTGTTCGAGGACGTGACGCCGTGCTAGGTCAATCAGCTGAGAAAAAGTAGCACAAACGCTACAATGACGAGAACCCCTCTGTGCCATTTAAATGCTGCGGAATTTTACAATATGCCGAACGCTCGTCGTCAATTCTTATATTCGATCTGTAACAATAAACGATATGCTTTGCAGTTAACCGCCTATCTAAAAAAAATAACTGGCCTATCTAGTTAGAAAAAGAGGTACATGTTAATTTTAAGCCTTCGAAAATAATTTCCAGATCCAGGTTACAAGCCAATCGATAATGTTCAAATATTGCTATTAGTATAGATAAACACCTTATCAGGAATTTCACATAAATACAAAACCAACTACGTGTGCTACTGAAAGCATTTGGCTTTAAGGTATTTTTATTTTGAATGCTTTATAAAAGGACTAGGCATAGGATGTAATCTCTGGTCAGCTGATTTTTATTGAATACTGACTTGAGGAACAGCGTAGCAGCAAGGTGCGTCTAACAGTTTACTCGAACTTGGGAGTCTGTGGAAAACTGGCTGGGCACTTACATTTTGTTTTCGCGTTCCCGTACGATTTAGTCTTTAGAATGCCTTTGGAATCACTTTTTGGTATTTTTTTAGAATTTTTACTTAGGACGCTTGTTACCTATATACCACTTGGCTAGTGCTATGTATTCAATAATGAGTACTGATAGGATCTTTTCTTTGCTGCTTACCATATTTAGTGTTTGTTGTAACTGCCACAGCTCGGACCAGCTCAACGATATCGGGGCTGAGGAGGCACCCGAAATGGCATTAAACATTAGCACTACACAGCAACCGGGAATGGAAAGAAGGTTCTGTCGTCGCAGTCTTCCGGCTTCTAATATGTCGTTAATCTTGAGAGGCACAGCTAGAAATATGGGCTTTGGTTACAGTAAGATTGATTCGCGGCTGTTTTAGTTAGTAAAAGCACCGCGCTATCGCAGGCATCTTATCCTCAAAAACACTTCATTGTCTAATATGTTTGCAATGTATATTATACAAAGCCGTTACTCCCAATTATTCGAAATCTGGCATAAACTTTTCACGAATTGATGAACAATACGCCCTACATCCATCTATGGTTTGGTTAAAAAAAACTATTTTATAAAGCACCTTCCCTTTTATAGGGCACTACTTATTTTCGATTGCCTACTTTTTGAACATAATTTAATTTTGTACCATACTTTTTAAGGTAATAGTTGCAAATTACTAAATTTTAATTCAATAAAACTAGTTTCGCATGTATAAGTGTTTGTGGAACACCGCGATATGGTTGGCTAAGCGCATCGAATTGATAGGTAAGCGAGTGCGTTGTCATAGCAACCATGAGCATGCGACCATCACTGCTTGAAATTTTTGGCCTTGGTGTATAATTTCCATATTGTGTCGTAAACCTGCTGAAAAAAACTTCAGCAGAAGTCACAGACCGGATATCCAATAGCCAACAGAAAAAGAGGGAGCGTAAAGTACTTTCACACCAGAACTAGCTTTCAACAATGTAAGCCTGTTTTTTTTATGTGTCCGAATTATGTCGTTAGCTCTCTCTTCGATGGCCACCGTAGAGATAGCTCGGGACTCAGACTCGAGGTGATATAACGTACGAAGAATATCTGCTGAAAATAAACCGTAAAGTAAAAGATAACTTGTATACATATAGACCATTCGTCGTAAACTACCAGAAAAACTTAAACAATGCCCGTTATCATACGAAACCTTGTTGTTGATTACTAGAAAGAGTTTATTGATGTGTTTAGAGACAACTGTTTCGGTACTACTATGGATGTTGCAGGATTCGAATCAAAAAACCGATATCTTCAGGCAATCCAACGTCAGCATCCTCCTGCACGAAGTTGACATATATATATATATATATATATATATATAAAGCAGATTGATCGAACAACTAGAAATATTTATACGCATTTAAGTGATTTGATTGTATCTTTCGTTATCGTCTTTTTGCGTTTTCGATGTTTCTCTGGTCCTGTTTGTTGTGCTTTTTCTCTCGAAACAGTGTTTTCTATCGATATCGTAAGATTGATAGTGCCAAAATTAGTTGAGGACGGAAAGAAGGGCCCATTCGATTTGGAATGCTCCTACCGCTGTGGTGAAGGCGACGACAACCTTGTCGTGAAATGGTTCTTCAATAATGATACTACACCATTCTATCAATGGATAGCAAGCTATGGAGGTAAGTACAGTGTAATAAGCAAAAAGCTCGTACTCAACTTTGAGTGGCGTTGCAGGATGTAATTTCTAGTAAAGTAGGATATGATGTATGAAGCTATGTTGTTTCTCTAATCTGTTTATGTTTATATTGAAAACCTTAATAGGTAATGTGGTATTAAAAGATCGTTATGAACCTACTGGAATACCAAGAGCGCTATACTTAGAATTTAATTCTGCATGACATGGAACCGCACATATTGTTTAGCGTATTACCTAAAACTGGGCATTTTTTGTATTTCACAAACCTATGTTCACTGATTTTGCCGAAATAGACAGCGAGACCAAACCTTTATATAAAATGTATAGAATTCCGCATCTAATACTATTGCCGCTAAGTATTATTTCAGACGGCTGGCCTCTGGTGCGAAACGTGGTATATTTACGTTTTTGCCCCATGTATGCCTAAAATTTAATAGGCAAATACACTGTTACTGCGTCATTACAGGGATAAACCCAACTCTTAGCCTATCCATAATAGCACTAATATATCTCTGATGATGTAAATATATGACATTCGTGGAAATATAATAATAAAATATGGAGTACAGTCTCTGAAAGATCATGACGTTACAGGATAGAACTAGTTTCAACAGATGAGTCGCTTTTGTTTCCAGAACCAGTTATTACTGGGCCGTATGAATCGAAGTTCTCCTTCGAAGAAGACCAGCATGCCGATACTTGCAATAACAAGGTAAAAAGGCAAGGCAGAATCTTCGACCCAAAATTCAATCTCTGAAGGCAGTATCGATCGTTATCCCCGCCGAAGTACCTTTTTAATGGCATATAAACGACGTTTTGAAAAATTACTCGGCCACATTATAAATACAATCTTCGAAGTAGATAAAGTATTCAAAGAAAACTAAAAAATAGACTAAAAAAAAATGTATTTGTTTTGAAGTCATAATAGAAGTTGAACTAAATTAAATATTTTTACATTTCAGAAAAAATCATTAAATATGAAAAAGCTTACAACAGTTTTCCGTTACCAGTTATAACAGCGTAATGGAATATTTATTAAAAAATAACATCCAAACGAGTTGTAATACACTATGGGAGCTCACTTTGTAATTCAGTTCCCTTTAAGAGAACGACCCAAATGATATACTATAGAAGTACAAAATGGTTTAGATATAACAATCGATAAATACTACTAGGTGTTATATGAACGCTGCTTTACTACCATATATCTAAAAAAACAGAAATAGTACGTGTCCGTAATAAATTTTATCCAGATGTTAGCGTGCGTTCCCTCCAGCACGAACAGCTACGTTGAGAACAGTGGGGCCTTCGAGCAGCACCAGGTGGGCTGTATATGACAATAATTTGCACGCGCGTCATGCGTTAATTATCTTGACACGGCAGAGAAATAGTAACATTTATGTCTTCTTCCGTTTACGCATGTGTCGTATCTAATTGGCACGCGGGGCATCTAATTATTCCTGTAGCTGGGCTGGAGGCTAGCTATTCGTGACACCGTACAACGTATACACATACGTTTACACTGAATAGTACCAACACTCATGCATCAAGTGTATTAGCAACAAATCTATCCCTCTATGAGTTTGGGGTCTGGTAATATAGGTCGGATGATAATATCAGTTTCGTGTGTCCTGTGTGTAGAAATACGAAACTCAGCTTCCGATATTTGTTCTATATGCGCAGCACTGTTTGGATAAAATAGATCTTCTTTGATTTGCTTGCCTGTACAAATGTATCAGGAAACTATCAGGGATGTACAGATAAAGGGCAGACTAGGACAGGCGGTATAGATAGAGCAATATTTAGGTGCGACATAAGCAAACTCTTAAAAAAGTAGTTTTATAGCCAGGGACAATAAAATCCTTCCAAATGTTAACCCAATGTTTCCTAAGTCAATACTCCACGTGAAGTAGACTTACGCCTTACCCGAGTGTTAGCCGGCTTTAACCTCGATTCTTAACATATATAAAAGTTATTTTCGTATAATTAAATATATATGTTTACAATGTAATAGTAATTTTAATGACTACTATTCGCAGGTTTCATACAAGCTGGCCTTAACAGATCCTGAGGTCGCGATGAGTGGTCTTTACCGCTGTGAAGTGCAGACTTTCGACTCACAGGATAGCGCCGAGGCAAATATGGTCGTATTTTGTAAGTTGACAATATACCCAAGTGACTGTTTGCACCGTCCACCGTTCATTTAATACCAGAAGCCAAAGAGTTATTTAGAAAGAAAACGTGGTTTTCTTTCAATTCATTGAGTCACGTATGTTTTGTACCGTTTAAAGGACGTTCTGAATCAAAATTATTGTGTTTTACGTGCAGCTTTTCTGCTATTCGAAATCCAACTCAACAGGTCAACCTAGAACCTGCATCAATAGACAACGCAAGACTAGATTATAAACTTAGTGGACTAGTGTTACAAAGACCCAATTGGCATTTCAGCACCCCCACGCAATTTCACGTTGGTGATTGACGAACCGTCTGCCGGTGTCCTTCAGGTATAAGATTCAGAGTAATACGCACCGCATTAGCCTTAATGTAATTTCTTTTTATGCCAAGATATTGCTAGGCTTCTATCCATACCATATCGCCTGCACCATAAAAATACACCAAACAGATCGAAATGCTTTAAACTTACGCCACAATATTTTCTAAGTGAGCCGAAAAAGGATCAGGTTTTTAACCTTATTGGCAATATAAATAGTTCTTGTATACATAGTCAGAGTACACATAGTATTATTATTACACCTTATGCTTTCACTCAGCTCATTAAAACGTAACTAGGGGATCAGTAACTGGGAACTAGGAACTAGGAAAGCGCCGAGATGCGCTTTAAAGTTACACTAACAATCAAACACAGTCATTCCTTACCGATTAATTATTCCCTTATAGTGATTATTATGATAACTTTGGGAAATTGTAACCGAATGTACTAGATTATAAAAAAAAAAATAGGAAGTCGGGTGTAAAGTGTATCCGCTGTTAGAAGTAACTAACATAGCGTTCACCTAATAGGTTAATTGTACCGTATCACCAGTGTACCCGATACCTGAACTGAAATTGTATCGCGTCCTTAAAACAGATAAAGAAGCAAAACAACAGTTTGAGGATGCGCATATTGAGTCAATAGAGCTCAATGGGAAGGTTCACCAGGTGAGGCAACACATTACGTAAGCGCGAGTATAACTTACATGGACGGTATAATTGAATGACAATTATAGGTTGAATAAGTTGGCAGTCTCTATGGGTTAGCGGCTGTTGATGTTAAAAGATATCCACAATGGAACAACAATGATTCAATAAGACCGAAGTTAGTCTAGTCGACCTTCAGCGATGCGCCCATAATCAGTAGCAGCTCATAGATATGGTAACTATATACGACGTTAATTTGTCATACCAAAAAGAGCTAATCTCTTTATTGTAATGTCTTAATCACTATGTAAACTTTCTACATTTTTCTCAGTGTGAAATAGCATTTTTTAAAACATTTTGAATACCTATGGAGTATGCAAAAAATTGCCACTATTTTCCGCAGTTGCATGTTGTATGTGTGTGAGAATAATTGAAATTATAGTAATCATGATAAGATTTCAATGTTTTTCTACAATTGAGGATAGGAAGCATGAGCTTTTTGAGCATTAGGTATCACTGATACGCAACGCCGCACTAATTTTAAGGGACAAACTTTATCTGTGTTCTAATGGCCGGTCCTACCCTGCAATTATGTATATGATACTTGGTATTTTCAGGTCTCACTCCTAATGCAATCTACTAATCAGACGCTATTCCAGAGACAACCGTTAACTTTTGAGTGCGACATGCACTTCAGAGAGGTCAAATACCAACGGTTTCAACGACAAGTTTACACGCCTAGTGAGTATCAAGCGTTACTTCACCTGTTCTTCATCGCAGCAAGTCCACTTTAGTCGTCGTAACTTTCTCCGTGCTATTCTGAGTCGACACACGTGTTTTTGAATGAAACTGTGGTTTAACAAACTTATGTTTAATTTTCCAAGGAAAAGATCAAGTGCGTTCTTTTTTTTCGTATTATAGTTATAAAATTAATGGATTTATAAGAATTAGCATTCACTATATTTTTGTAGGAAGAAAACAAGCATCTCCTTAGCGCGTGTCTTCGTCTAATATCGAATCTCATCCATCCATATAAGATTACCGCGGGCAATACTTTTTATGCAGAGATTTTTTTTAGAAATAGATGTAACTCTGAAGGATCTGTGAGTAATCAAAGTATGCTAGCAGCGTTGATATGTTTCATAGACCGTTCTAGAATAACATTTAACGGCTCATATAGCAGACGTAAAACACGAGAAACGTATGGTAGGGCACAGCAAGGTTAGTACTTTTATGGCTAGTATTGTAAATTCCGTACTTCATTTCTCCTCCGATATTTCAGAGTATGAAGCACCGAAAAAAAAACCAAAAATTCTAGCCCGATTACCTGGAGCCTCTGCGAATAGTGGCTCTGTTTCGGGAAGAACTCCTCTGTTGCCAGTCGGCGGCGTATTTGTTTTTGTGCCATTGTCCCTTTTGGCTGTAAGAATAGGAAGAGTATTTTAATACCGATCAGAGTTGGCAGTACATATGATGAAGAAACAGCATTAACCTAAATTTCACGGGTGCTATTCGAATATGGGTATTGTCATTTTTTTTTTATCTATGTCACTATGTGAATATGGGTATTGACATTTTTGCGTTGCCACGACGCTATCTAGTTCGACGTTCCATTTAGCAAAGAGGCCAACAAGACGAAGCACTACTATTATATCCCACGAAAGAGATGCAAACGAGCTTACTGGAAACTGAACTTCCGTATAAAAACCTTAAATCGTAGTAGACCTTCAGTGTGGTAGTTGTCAACTATCATTAGTTGCGCTAGCCATACGCAGCTGTGAAATTTGAAAATTAATTCATCATTACAGGGTTTATAAGGACAGGAAGCCATCTTTAGAAAAACGGGCACTTAGCTACATACCGAATAAAAAAAAAAGACATTTGTGACTAGCTCAAAGTAATACACCATTACAGAACACAAAGGATGGAATAACGTTGCATTTCGAATATGTTATTTCTCTATTTATAAAGGAAATAATATTTTTTTGCTGTCTGCCTTTGTTGAGTTGAGTGTTAGGTAGAATGGCGAATCAGACACAAACAAATTTCACAATGGTAATATAATAATAAGATAATTGACCCTTGTATATATATATATTAACTACAGAGAAATGCGCCTTTAACTATGCTGTTGTGAAAACAAAAGAAGACACTTTGCAACACCTGTTGCATTATTGTTACACATTGACAGCAGGTAATGTTAACGATAATTAGAAACAAATAACAAAAAAAAGCGGTTTTTTTAGTCAAATAAAGTTATTCTTACCTTATAAATGATCCAGGTGTCTTTATTAGAGGACGACAGAGTCAGTTTCCTTCATTAATACCGGCCAAACTGAATAGCTGAAATTAATCAAACCTAAATACCAGATGGCTATGTGACACACAAGCATAACTGTATGCATTTCAACAGTTCGACAATATTCGGGGAATGCTTTTGCCGCTTGTGTAAGACATCGGTCGCGTCCCGGACCCCGTACTAATGTCTTTTTTTTTTTCCTCGTGGACAACTCTGATCTAAAAATGGTCTGGGCTCAAAACTGTTCCAAACATCTAGCATTGACTTAAGTACCTACGTATCCCATAAGAATAGAGAACCTCATAAATAATATACCACACAATCAATTACCTCTGTCATATGTAAAGATTATTTAAAAAAAAAAAAAAAAAAACTACTATTTACAAAACTATTATTTTATTGAGCTTTAAGTATTTAGCAGAAATTTTTATTTAAATGTAACTGTTCCTAATTCTAGTGTCTTTATCATTATTCCCAACCGTACTGTTCATAAATGACATAGATATTTAAACGAGGACTGATTCAAAACCAGCTAAGGAAATAAAAAGTTGTCTCTTTTCAGCTTATCCCCAGGATCCAGATCTATTAGCTTTCTATATATATTTATAGAAAATATTTCATCGAAGTCACCCGTTTTTTCTAGTCTTTACTAGGTAGGAGGCTCAATTCTATATATTATGTATATAATTTTTTGTTGTTTTTCTTTCGTACATCTCTTTGCCGATTTTTCCTCTGCTGAGAACTAGCTGTTCCGTATGGAAAAAAGCTCTCCTTTATTTTTCTATTAAAAGCTTTTCCTACTTTGGTCTTATACTCGTAACTACCCTTCGATTTTTAATCTTGGATGCAATTTTCGTCATCAAAATTTGTGTTCATACATACATGAGCGAACTCAAAATTTGGAAAGTAAACAGCAAATAAAAATACGTCGATTTTATGCATTCACGCAATTTTAATGAACCTGTTAACACTCAATAAATAGAATATTCGCTTAATTATTCCACCGTCGAAGAGTTTGTGACCTAACTTTGTGTAAATTCATGCTATCATTTGTTCCCCCTAAAATTGGTCTAAACCTAAAAAATATCTACACATTCGGCTTCTAAAGATGTACAAGCAATAATAACTCCAAACTGGTTAAAATAAACCAGCTTTTGTGAGCAGATATTGCTATCACAAGAAGATTCACGCCACAGTTCTTATCGCCATCTTTTCCATTCTCACTGATTCCTTAGGTGTCATGAGAATCTCGTGGCCGAAAGTGAATTCCAAACTAGCGAATACCACTAATTTCATTAGCCTTTCGCCTGACAGAAACTACTATCGAAATATATACATACCTGTCTCAATGTTTCGTCTACGCTGCTTTTTATGCACTTTTTTTCTATCATATTTTTCTTGCATTTTATATTTTCCCGCCGTAATTATAGTGATAATATTAACAACAAGAACTTCATAATAATAATAACTTTGTAAAAATCGTTTCCGTACTGAGAACGTACCAAATAGATATATTTAAAGGCAGTCATTTTGGATTGGATGCATTTAATTAGATTAGGTTTTTCCCGTAAGATTTTCTGATGACCTACACTATTTCTTATTCTCGTAACCCTTCGCAGTGCATGACACGCTCGAAAGAGAGTCTTCTCAAATCAATCGAGGTAAACTCGCTTTCAATGATCATCTCCATAACAGCCCGTCCTGCTGCCGGCGCCATCTGCAGTCCGTAGTCAGAGAATCCCGAGCAGATAATAACATGGTGGTAGTACGGGTGCCAGCCAATAATGGCGTTTGCGTCAAGATAGTTGTAGTCATAGAAGCCACACCACGAACGACTGGGCTTAATGTTGCTAAACGCCGGAACCCTATTAGTCAGCGTAGGCCACAATACCTGAAAAAAACGAAATGAAAGTGGTGAAAACTGCTAACCAGCGTCATGTGATGTTGAAAAGTTTCATAGTGTACAGTACACAATAGTCACTGTTTCCATTTGAAAGTGAACGTTGTGGTAAGTTAAATCTCGCGTTTCTACGTAACTTATATGTCTTTTAATTATCATCGAACTAAGTATATATGCAACTATAATTGCTAATGCCTATTCGCGTCAAATTAATTTTTGCATATAAACAACCGCCAAAATATATTATTTATTCATTGA